>NC_142749.1:14730135-14747635 GCF_051943395.1 Hippocampus bargibanti
AAGGTTGAACAGGTCCGAAGCTAAGCAAAAATAGCAAATAATATCGCAATTTTATGAGGTTATCATGAATCCACCAGGTAAACATTCGAACAGTTTAATGACAGTATTTCTTAAGTTTCTTCAAGTCAAAAGTCATTTCCTGGATATCGGCTCCCTCTAGTGGACTACACTAGCAGCTTTGGATTGATTCAGACATAGCACTACTGAAGGCCTAGCGATGAAATCCACGGCCCGTGTATGATCAAGGCATAATCAGTAAAAAAAGAAATAAAATACAGAAAGTAGAATAAATCCACATATTATTTTTCATGTACAATAACCTCCACATCTTGCAACAGTGCTAACTTAGGCGTTAATGAACTAAAACACCCCAAAAAAATAATGTGACTTACAGCACTAAACCGTGACTTATTTCGCAGCGTAAATCGCAGACGTCAAAACTTTCAAAGGGTATCGAAATGATATCCGGGTGTGCTTTCACTGACCTGTGTGCGAGCGCAGGTGACGTTTGAGCGCCGTGTGGCTCGGGAAGGTCCGGTTACATTCGCTGCAAATGTAACTGCGCACGCCGGCGTGGACCTCCATGTGCTGCTGTAACGCCGTCTGGGTTTGGAAACGCTTGCCGCACAGCAGGCAGAAGATAGCCATGTCGGAGCCTGTATAAAAAAGACATCAATAAAAAGTCAATAATAATAATAATTTCAAGCTCAGATAACTCCAGACCCATATAACTTAGGAATTAACCCTTTGTTTCTGATGAAAGAAGACATATATAAACCAATATGTAGATATTGCATTGTATTTTGGACATCTGCCCACATTTCAAGCTCAGATAACTCCAGACCCATATAACTTAGGAATTAACACTTTTTTTCTGATGAAAGAAGACATATATAAACCAATATGTAGATATTGCATTATATTTTGGACATCTGCCCCCATTTCAAGCTCAGATAACTCCAGATCCATATAACTTAGGAATTAACCCTTTTTTTCTGATGAAAGAAGACATATATAAACCAATATGTAGATATTGCATTGTATTTTGGACATCTGCCCCCATTTCAAGCTCAGATAACTCCAGACCCATATAACTTAGGAATTAACCCTTTTTTTTCTGATGAAAGAAGAGACACACAACACATTCGGCGTGGCTCTTTGCACCGAGATAAAGATCTTCGATGCAATATTTCAATCCTGTCTTGACTGTTTCTCTCTCCAGTTGAGATAAAGAGCACAAGCAGCCAAACGCAACACATCACAAACACACACCAAGCGTTCAACACACTAGTTTTTTTTTGTTTTTTTTTTTACACTTTTTCAATTACCCGGCCGGGTGAAACTCCAGGGAAGAGCTTGGGAGTGTCTGGAAGCTGACTTCTATTTAATCAGTCAATAACGCATCTTTGAGGCCAAGCTGACACTAATTTAGAAATCTATGAAGAGCGCCACATGGCCTCACGTTCATAACCAGCAGTGGCGGGCGGAAGGCGGAGGGCTAGCTTGGAGCCCCCTTTGTTGGATCAATTACTGTCTTGCGAACGGAGACTAAAGGAGCATGGCGTTTTATCAGTGGTGAACCATCAAGGCCTGCAAAGCCTTCTCTGCTGGCTTAAAAATATCTGAATCACAGACTGATGTTAATTATATTTTGTCCATGATTTTTTATTAAATAATTCCAAATTGTCTTTCAGCTTCCTTTCATTATTTTCCCCTCACAGATGTGATTTTTTTGTATTTAAGCATTTAACCAATCACATTTCAGCCATTATTTATTACCAGTGTCAGAAATCCACCTGGACGCCTTCACAATCAGTTCTGCAGGCCCGGGAGCATCAAATGTGTCGATCAAACTGTTGCTTTAACCAATTAGATTTCGAGTTGGCAACCGATAAAGCGCTGGTCAGACCTCTGGCAATGTTTTTCCCTTCCACAAGAGGGCAGCATTTGCCTTTTTTATGTTAGCGCTTTGTTACAGCTTCAGCTGTTGTTAAAGTGCTATATAAATCAATGTATTGTTTTGTATTTTGTATATCCGCCCCCATTTCAAGCTCAGATAACTCCAGACCCATATAACTTAGGAATTAACATTTTTATTCTGAAGAGAGGCTAAGGTTTCTGACTCTGCATTTAATTTTTATGTAGTCCTAAAACTCTATTTTGTGGGTCCTGGAATTTAAGTGAAAAATGACAATAACCCTGGCACTGGAGTGGACACATTTTTGCACATTGTCTGGCAGTGAATGAGTTAATTTAACGAAAAATCAACCAATCAAAATGATGATGAATCAATTTTAAATATTTTTAGTAAATTATACCAGCTATTTTTTGCACAAAATCATCTTAATGTTAATTAACATTCAGTAAAATTGCTTTCTATCTATTGGAGTTAGTTCCGGGTTGAGTGAATGCTGGCGCGTGTGGCTGCCGCTGCTCACCCAAAGAAAAACTTATCCTATGACTATAAAGTGACCTTGAGAGTTTTGAAAGGTGCTTACAAGTGGAATGTATTATTATTATTATTATTATAAAAAGCAATTCTTGTTCATAGAGGGTTTGGGCGCCATCTTGTGGCGTATATGTGGATTAATAAAAGAGCACAAAAACTGCTAATAGGTGCATTTTGGGCAGGGATTTAGATATGTTACACAAAGAACAAATATATAAATAAGATACAGGTAATTATTATTGACTATTTTAGAACAAATTAGACTTGAGAAGTTTTCACAAAAAAAGCAACATTGCACATTTTCCCGCACAGCTAGCTAGCAACTGTTAGCGCCTGCCCCATGCGCGGCCCAACCAACCCGCTGTCAGCTCTCATTGGCGAGTATTCCTCTCCATTACCGCTCTGCGTCCGTCCCCCCACTTAAATAACAGCAGGCCTGCCATTCCGCTCGCCATCATTAAGGATGCGCCTGCGCCGCCTTAGCCAGGCGGGCAGGCAGACAGGAGCTCGGCCATCTTCATAAATAGATGCAGGAGAAAGAGCGAGAGTCTGGTTAGGGGAGCTAAATTATTCCAAAACAGCCAAACAGGACTGAGGGTGAAAAACACACCCCGTCTGCACGTACACACACACTTCCAGTGCTTCCTCTCAGGTGTCACTTCAGGCTGACTCAATTTTACACTGTAATGGACCTTCTGGGTCAACTACTTTCTTTCCTTTCTTCTTTTATCTCTCTACCGCTCTCTTCATCCATCAGTGACACACACAAACACACGCACACACACACACACACACACACACACACACGGCTGCCGACAGTTTGGTTTGTAGCACTTAATTTTCTCTAATCAAGGTGTGCTCAGCAGTAGCAAGAACTCTATTTTGCGCAAATGCTGCGCTTTTTTCCCCCCCAATGCCAAAAAACGTGTCCCGATGTGTTCGCTGACACTGAGGAAAATAGAGTATCCGGAGTGAAACATTATTCTGAGTTTTCGGACTATATAAACATTCAATTTGGAGTTTTAAATCTTAAACTCTCTTCTTTCATCAGAAAAAAAGAGTTAATTCTTAAGTTAAATGGGTCTGGAGTTATCTGAGCTTGAAATGGGGGCGACTACAAAATACAATATAATACATACATATTGGTTTATATAGTTTTTTAAACAAAAAAATGTAAGTCATACAACAAAACCGTAATAACAAAGATGGATTATTATTTTTATTATTATTACTACTAAGAGTCAGCGCTCGATGTACTACTTTCCTATTTATCCAATTTCAGAAAGAGCACAAAAAAGCAAAAATAAGTCTAGCTTTATAATAAATAATAATAATAATAATAATAATAATAATAATACATTTCATTCGTAAGCGCCTTTCAAAACTCTCAAGGTCACTTTACAGTCACAGTTTTTTTGTGGGTGAGCAGCGGCAGCCACGCGCGCCAGCGTTCACTCAACCCGGGAAGTAACTCTATCTTTTAGCTAGCCAGCGAGCTAATAGACAGCCAATAGATAGCTAACAGATAGCTAATAGATAGCTAGCTACATAGCCAGCCAGAAAGCTAACAGATAGCGAATAAATAGCAAATAGATAGCTAGCTAGGCAGCCAGCTATGTAGCCAGCCAGGTAGTGACATTATAGTGTAAATTTGTAAGAAGTATACTTTGTAAACTATTATTTAAGCATATATGAATATTATAAGTAGGGTGTGCATGACTCCCTTGAGTGAATACAAACATTAAAAATGACTCTCGCCGCGTACTTTCTAGATAATCGCAAATAAACATTTCACAGATAAATGCCGATAAAAAAAAAAATACATTTCCAAACGTAGCAATTAATCGTATGCTAATCAGGGGCAGTGATTACTTTTAAATAAGCCGGAATGTGGACAGCGCGCCGCATAAATTAGTTGAAAGTAATGTAATTGGACATTTTATGGCTCAAGTAAATGTGATCTGTGTTTAACGGCTACTTAAAGAAAAAGCTGTAATCCCGACTAAGTAGCATTGTAAACAACAATAAACGCACAGCACAGAACAGAACAAGCAGCCATTGCAGCACCGGGAAATCGGAAGTATTTTTTTTCATGTCGGGCGATGATAACTCAACGTCGGGGGTGGAGGTAGGGAAGCGGAGGGTGGTAGGAGGGGGTTTAGGAATGAGCGCTGATGCCGGAAGACGAACGACGGCCGGCGAGATTAATGCCACCAGATGCCAGGCGAGATGCCATATTAATTACCCGTAGATAATGTCATCACGGCCATATGGCGGCTCCACCGGCCGTTGGGTTGATAGCCAGATTATTATTTTTTTTTAATCTGGACGGTCACGCCATCTGAATGAAGTGCCCGTGGTTCCCCCTTGTAGTGGAAATTACAGTAGCGGGCACACGGCGGCCATACGGTGGAATCCGAGTGGATGTTAAATGGGAAAGTGGAAGGTTGGGCAAGGAAGAACATTATTGGTTATGTACGGTAATATGCTAATACAGCGATATCTCGGTTTTCGACCATAATTCGTTCCAGAAACCTGTTCATAAGCGATTTGTTCGAAAACCGAAACAGCATTTTCCATTATAATCAATGGATTTTTTTTTAATCCGTTCCATGTCTAGAAAATAACTTTTTTAAAGGACTTTTAAACTATTTTACAGCAAAAACTGGATAAACATATAATAATAGAGCATTTGTAAAATACTATAAAAAAACTAACATGTTTTATTTTCACCAATTTTGACATCTACATTAACATTGGAACAACATGTGGACGTGATGTATAAGGAAGTGACATAAGGAAGTGGAGGGTAGTCGAGTGGCGCGTTTGGACATTTTTGGTTGAAATTGGACGAAAACCGAATTGGACGAAAACCGAGAAGTTCAAAAACCGAGGTTTGACTGTACATCCGAATTATAGAAAATGCACATTTGGCGTTTTCCAACAATACTTTGCCATATTTCGTGACACGACGTTCTTCTCCGCCGCCTTCGAGCGACTCCTCCCTCGCTTTTCTGCAGCGGGTAAACATTCAACATGGCCATGTTTGTGCGTTTCCTGCCCGCCCGCCGCCATCCACACTTCGCATTTTCAAATGTTTCATTTTTTTTTTCAAATTTTCATAATTCGGTGATGTCACAGCCAATCAGGTGCTATGTTGTCTTATAAGCGCTTTCATGACCAAAATTACATATACGGGTACGTACGGTAATATGCTAATACAGCGATATCTCGGTTTTCGACCATAATTCGTTCCAGAAACCTGTTCATAAACGATTTGTTCGAAAACCGAAACAGCATTTTCCATTATAATCAATGGATTTTTTTTTAATCCGTTCCATGTCTAGAAAATAACTTTTTTAAAGGACTTTTAAACTATTTTACAGCAAAAACTGGATAAACATATAATAATAGAGCATTTGTAAAATACTATAAAAAAACTAACATGTTTTATTTTCACCAATTTTGACATCTACATTAACATTGGAACAACATGTGGACGTGATGTATAAGGAAGTGACATAATGAAGCGGAGGGTAGTCGAGTGGTGCATTCCGATGTGCTCATTTTGTCTGACAACTAAATTTCGGTTGTATAAAAAAATTTACATTTTTGGTTGAAATTGGACGAAAACCAAATTGGACGAAAACCAAATTGGACGAAAACCGAGAAGTTCAAAAACCGAGGTTTGACTGTACATCCGAATTATAGAAAATGCACATTTGGCGTTTTCCAACAATACTTTGCCATATTTCGTGACATGACGTTCTTCTCCGCCGCCTTTGAGCGACTCCTCCCTCGCTTTTCTGCAGCGGGTAAACATTCAACATGGCCGTGTTTGTGCGTTTCCTGCCCGCCCGCCGCCATCCACACTTCGCATTTTCAAATGTTTCATTTTTTTTTCAAATTTTCATAATTCGGTGATGTCACAGCCAATCAGGTGCTATGTTGTCTTATAAGCGCTTTCATGACCAAAATTACATATACGGGTACGTACGGTAATATGCTAATACAGCGATATCTCGGTTTTCGACCATAATTCGTTCCAGAAACCTGTTCATAAACGATTTGTTCGAAAACCGAAACAGCATTTTCCATTATAATCAATGGATTTTTTTTTAATCCGTTCCATGTCTAGAAAATAACTTTTTTAAAGGACTTTTAAACTATTTTACAGCAAAAACTGGATAAACATATAATAGAGCATTTGTAAAATACTATAAAAAAACTAACATGTTTATTTTCACCAATTTTAACATCTACATTAACATTGGAACAACATGCGGACGTGATGTATAAGGAAGTGACATAAGGAAGCGGAGGATAGTCGAGTGGCGCATTCCGATGTGCTCAGTTTGTTTAAGAACTACATTTCGGTTGTGTAAAAAAATGGACATTTTTGGTTGAAATTGGACGAAAACCAAATTGGATGAAAACCAAATTGGACGAAAACCGAATTGGACGAAAACTGAATTGGAAGTTCAAAAACCGAGATTTGACTGTACATCCGAAATATAGAAAATGCACATATGGCGTTTTCCAACAATACTTTGCCATATTTCGTGACACGATGTTCTTCTCCGCCACCTTCGAGCGACAGCGGGTAAAAATTCAACATGGCCGCGTTTGTGCGTTTCCTGCACGCCTGCCTCCATCCACACTTCATACTGGATGCATGCTAGGATTACATTATATTTACAAAGACAGACCGCGATCGGCGTCCAATCCATCCGGTCCAACTGGGCGCCGGACGCCATCATTCACAAACTTCACTCGCCCTCCCTCCTTTCGCCTTCCAATCCCCACAAATCCGATTTAATCAGACAACTTGTGCAGTGTGGCTAGGAGTAAGAAAAAGGATAATTAGTAAACAGAGGAGCTCCTCCTCCTCCTCGCCAAGGCTTCATTGGCATTCGCGCCAGGTTACAGTGTCGCATTTAAAATGCGATCTGATGAAGTCTACAGAATCAAACCATTCGTTACTTCTATTGAGGAGGTTTTGGGCTACTGGCAATTAAATTGGAATTAGCGGCGGGGAATGAGATAGGGCAGATTCATAGCAGGGGAGTAGGGGGTGGCGGGCGGGGGGGGGGTGGATAGAGAGGCTCCTCTGTCTGGATTTGGCTCGGAGATTGGACGTGAAAATTTGCCGCCGCGCACGTTTTGTTTGTTTCCTACGCCGCGGCACTTATCATTTATTAATCAAAAACATGCCCGCCACTGTTGAATTAAATACATGAGGGGAATAAAAAGAAAGAATGAAATACATAATACAAAATAAATGCCTTTTCAAACACAGCCGGCCTCTTATTCTTCAGTTGAAATGTAACTCATTCACTGCCAGACGATGTGCAAAAATGTGTCCAATGCAGTGCCAGGGTTTTTGTCATTTTCACTAAAATTGCAGAATCCACGGAATATTAAGTTTTAGGACTACATAAACATTCAATTCAGCGTAAGAAACCTTAGACTCTCTTCTTTCATCAGAAAAAAAGATAATTCCTAAGTTATATGGGTCTGGAGTTATGTGAGCTTGAAATGGGGGCAGCTGTACAAAATACAATAAATTACATATTGATTGATATAGCGCTTTAACAATAGTTGAAGCTGTAACAAAGCGCTAATACGGACAAAAGGCAAATGCTGGCCCCGCGTGGAAGGAAAAAAAAACATGGCCAGAGGTCTGACCAGTGCTTTATCGGTTTATTTATGTGTCTTATACCTAGCTATCTTTTAGCCATCTGGCTAGATAGCTATCTAAGAGTTAATTCCTAAATTATATAGGTCTGGAGTTATATGAGCTTGAACTCATAATAATAATCCATTTGATTTTAAGCACCTTTCAAAACTCTCAGGGTCACTTTACAGTCAGAAGATCAGTTTTTCTGTGGGTGAGCAGCGGACAAACACACGCGCTAGCGTTCACTCAACCCGGAAGTAACTCAAATAGACAGAAAGCTAGCCAGATGGCTAGTAGATAGCAAATAGTTAGCTAGCTAGGTAGTAACCATAATAATAATAATAATCATCGTCATCATATTAATAATAATAATAATAATAATAATAATAATAATAATAATAATAATAATAATAATATACTGTCCAAAATAGAATGCAATACATGCATATGTGTTTATATACTGTAGTGCTTTAACAATGACTGAAGCTAGGACAAACCGCTAACATGGACAAAAGGCAAATGCTACCCCCTCGTCTGGCCACAGCTTTATCAGCAATCAAGCAAGGAAACCAATTCAGTTATGGCGCTCTACGTCATATTTTCAAATACTGAATACATTTGTGAATGGCAGTGAATGAGTTAAACAACCCAAGAATTCCCTTCCCGATAAGCAGTAAAAACTAAACGTTAAACAAAGACAATTACACGGTGCGGTGTTATAACTCTTAGGCAATGGCATGAACACAAAATGTGCAGCAACACATGTAGACCAATATCAGTGCGAGCATATATTCTTGATCCTCTACAAAGACAAATATAAATTGAATGAAATTGAATGTAAATTTCTCCACTGTGAGACTAATAACGGTTAATCTAATCTACGGTATTAGTGCCGCACTGATGAACTCAGTGGCCAAAAGTGGTACAAAAAAAATGAACTTGACACTGTGTTCATAATTATCATTAAAAATGTACTGTATTGATTATTTGTCAAAATCGGTCAGCCTCACTGGCCATTTTGCGCACCTTTTCATTTCAATCAACCATTTTTAGGTTTGCCCATTCAGTGCATTGTACATGAAGCACGAAGCGCCAATCACCTCCACCTTCACCCCAGCGCCCTGCAAAGGAATCCCAAAATCTGTCTTGGCCTTCCTAGCTTTGATTCTCCTTACTGGCCATCTGGACAGTGGGGGGCCGGCAGTGTAAAAAGAGGGTTTAAAAAAAAAAGGGGTGTATGGTGAGCGTGGGGTGTGTAGCGGGGGCCACAACCCACATTAGTCACGGACTCTTTGGTTCGTCGACCTGTACACATACACATTCACACACACATAGAAAATGACCCTTGAACTCCACCCCCCCCCATGGCGACCCCTCCCATGACCGAAGCCCCTGACATGGTCTTTCCTGGTGGACAAAAGGCTTTTAGCACCTCGCTCTACTGTCCGACATGGACATGCCGGACAGGATGGGTGTTTTTTTTTTTTCCTCAAAAGGATGAGGGCTGTTAATGACCTGAGGAGGAGGAAGATGAATTTACTTTAAAAGTAGTATGAATAAAATAAATATAAAAATAACAAATTAGCAAATAAAGAAAATAAAATATATTTAAAAAATGGCAAATAAATAGAATAAAATAAATTAGATGGAGTTCATTGAGGAGGGGAAAAGCCAAAATGAAAAGAAGAAATAAAATAACAAATACAATAAATGAAAGTAGCAAGAATGAAACAGATGAACAAATAACACATAAAATAAATAAAACAAATAAAATAAATAAAATAGATAAAATAAATAAAATACAATAAATACAATAATAAAAGGTATTTTGGTCTTAATTTTAGGAAGAAAAATTCATTAGGATAATGGTGACGTTTATTTCAACCTGGAAAAAAAAATACATCCAAATTTTGTAACAATAAAAATATGTAATATTGCTAGAGCGCAGTTCATCTTAAAATTGGCAAGAATAAATAAATAAATAAATAAACAAACGAAAAAAATTAAACAAATAAAATAAATAAGAATGAAATAAATAAATACATAAAAACAATAAATAAATTAATACATACAATAAATGGTATTTTGGTCTTAATTTAAGGAAGAAAAATTCCTTATCTGAAGAAGAATTAATTCGAATCATGGCGACATTTATTTCAACCTGAAAAAAATGTATATCTAAATTTTGTAACAATAAAAAGATGTAATATTGCTTGAGCCCAATTCATCTTAAAAGTAGCTAAAAAATAAATACATAAACATAAAAATCTAATTAGCAAAAAAAAAAAAGAATAAATAAATAAAAAATACATAAATTATACAAATACATAAATACATAAATTTATAAAAATACAATAAATTACACAAATAAAACAAATTAAATAAAATAAATAACATAATATTAAAAAGAATTAGGATCATGGCAATATTTCACCCTGAAAAAAAATTAATCAGAAATTTGTAACAATAAAAATATGTAATTGGTAGAGCACAGTTCATCTCAAGAGGATTTTTTTTTAGATGTTTTTAAAGGCTTTTGTTCGACCTGAGCATTGGTACATCAAGATATATTTGCCCCACGTGACAAAAATACAGCAACCCGAATATTCGGGCCAGCTGTCCATACGATCCCGCGCATAAATGGCGGGCGATTGTCAACTCTCCTTTCACATTTTTCGCCATAGCTAATGAAGACGGCGCAATGAGCATTCAAAGCCTTTTTATCCCTGCGTGACATCTGCTCAATGAGTCATTAAAAAAAAAGTGAAAATGGGACAAATAAAACGTGATATTTCAATGATGAAAGGGGGCATTCAGGCGCATCCGCCGCCAACTATCAGAGCGCCGATTCGATGATGTGTGGTGTTTACGTACCTTTGCGGTGAACAACATTAGCCTTAAAGGCCGTTTCATTAGCGGCTGCTCAATGAAGGCAATAAAGCTCGGTTGGCTCAGCCAGCTGTGACCTTGGAGCCAAAATGGTGGACCGAGCGGCTCGAGCTGGCGGATAATAATAAAAAAAAAAAAAAAGAAAAAGAAAAGCTTTTTATTTATTGATATCGACCTCATGCGCGTTTCCATCAAACTGCGCCAGGGGGGCAGGGGGGGGGCATACGCACAGAATGAGAAGAAAGCTTTACAGTGCTACTACGCCTCCATTTGGCTTGATTCCATTTGGAGGACATTGATTTTGGGATGCTGGAGTTTGGGCTCTATGTTTACTGCCTGTCTTGCCGTCTGAGGGCCTTACAGTGAAACCTCGGTTTACGAACCCCTTGGCTTGCGAACTTTTCAGTTTACGAACGTTACATTTCTGAAAATTTTACCTTGGCATACAAAATATTTTTCAGGATACACACGGAGCTGCCACAATGAGTGATGTGTCCTTCACGACGGTCAGTCATCAGTAAATTATTTCTCATTTCCTTCCTTTGAAAAATGGGACTGTCGGCAGATGATCAAATATCAAAACGCTTCAGGTGGAATTAATGACAAAGAGGGTATTTAATTTTTATTATTTTATATATATATAATTATTTATTTATTTACTTATTTTACTTGATTGATTTATTTCTCTTTACCTCTTTATGTAAATATTTATGTATTTATTTATCTCTTCATTTGTATATTTATTCATCTATGTAGTTATGTATTTATTTTAATTTATTTACTTACCCATGTATTTATTTATTTATTTATTTAGATTAATGTATTTACCAATTTATTTATTTATGTATGTATGTATGTATTTATTTATTCATTCATCCATTCATTTATCCATATTAATGTGTGTACCAATGTATTTATTTATTTATGTGTGTGTTTGTTTATGTATTTATTTATTATAATTAATTAATTTAAATTAATGTATTTAACAATTTATCTATGTATCCATTTATTTATTTATGTATTTTTTTATTTATGTGTGTTTGTTTATTATAATTCATTTATGTACTCATTTACTTATTTATTTTATTTATTTATTTATTTATTAATTTATGTGTGTTTGTTTATTATAATTCATTTATTTACTCATTTATTTATTTATGTATTTGTGTGTTTGTTTATTTATTATAATTTATTTATTTATTTATTTTTCTTTTCTTTTAATTAATTTACCCATTTATTTATGTACCCATTTATTTATTTATTGAAGTTTTTATGTATTTTTTATTTGTTTGTTTGTTTATTTGTTTATTTATTTGTACTTTGGGAATTAACTCATTTTATCAAATGCTAAACCAATAAATATAAATCAAATGAAAAATAAGAATAAATACAGATGAATAAAAAAATCATGAAATTCCGAGAAAAAAAAACAACTAAAATCCCAAAAATGAAAATTAATATAAAAAAATGCATGTTTTCCCTTTTTCCTAACTCTTTAAAAAATCAATATAAAGTTAAATAACAAAAAAAAAACAGCTCTTATTTCATCCTTGGCAAAAAAAGCAGGTGCTTATGTCCATCATCGCTTTTGTTTTTTTTTTTTTTAGCATCATTAAAAATCAACACAGGAAAAAAAATAATTGACATCGACCTCAAATTGGAATCACCACACTTGTACGGGCAGTTTAAATCCACCCCAAATGATGACTTCTAATCAAGCCAGTGTCATGTTTAAACCTGGCAGGCTTCAAAATTGGCTAAAAATGCAGATCAGACTGCACTCAATTGCTCCGGCAGGACTCTTCCAGCCGCGTGGATTAGCGCCAGATAATCATATAACGGCCATGATGGCGCCCATCCGCGCTCAACGAGCCCATAAAGTCAACTGAGTAAGTACTAGCATCGCTATACACACACACACAAACACACTCGGGAATTGAGCATGTGCTACACAGCTGCGCAACAATGCTACCTCCGACCAGCTGGGGGCAGCGTAGAGGCGGGAGTCCTCACATGACCTTTTTGAGCAGGAGTTGACAAGCAGTTCACAAGAGACGGGAGGGAAAAAAAAGAAAAGCAGAGGGTGGGAGAATTTTACATGCTATATAGCAGACACGACGTTAGCCGCCTCGCGCGCGCTTAATGGCTGAGAATGGAGATTAGAAAGTAGTTTAGAGGGTCAGGTGTTAAAGGCGGGGAGACTTGGGGGGGTGTCAATGAGTTTTGTTTTGTTTTTTAACGCACATTCCAGTGTGGGAATAGCACTTGGGAGGGAATGCGGGTGTACACCACACACATAATAAAACAAAACAGTCCACCAAAGTGCCTCAACTTTAGAGTTAAAGTTGTCCTTAAAGGACAACTGACGTTTCCGGACAAGTTGTGTCCGTAATTTGTAAAATGGCTTCAAATGACTTCTACTGAGCGTATTTTACAAAGACTCATCCAAATACTATAGTTGTGTTACAGTAACTACACATTATATTAACTCTGGGTACGACTTATACAGCAGAAAATACGCCAAAGAAAAACAATTTCATCGCAAGCCTCATTAGGTCACTTGAAACGTGTGCCTTCATGTCGCATACTATACTGAATTATATACTATTAGCTGGCTGGCTATTAGCTGTCTAGCTGTTTATTAGCTATTTATTAGCTATCCATTAGCTAGCTGGTTAGCTGTCTAGCTGTCTAGCTGGTTGGCTGTAAGCTAGCCAGCTGTCGGCTATCTGGTTATCTATCAGCTATTTATTAGCTATCCATTAGCTATCTGGCTAGCTATTAGCTGTCTAGCTGGCTGGCTGTAACCTGGCTAGCTGTCAGCTATCTGGCTATCTATCAGCTATTTATTAGCTATCCATTAGCTAGCTGGATAGCTATTAGTTGTCGATCTGACTAGCTGTAAGCTATCTGGCTATCTATTAGCTATCCGCTGTAAAGTGACCTTGAGAGTTTTGAAAGGCGCTTGTAAATGAAATGTATTATTATTATTATTATTATTATTATTAAAGCCAGCACAAGACATTATTTCTGTTTTGTTTGTTTGCATGTTTTAAAGCTAGCATAAGCCATTACTCCTCTTTTATTTGTTTATTTTGATGTTTTAAACCTAGCATAATACATTACTTCTCTTTTGTTTGTTTGTTTGTTTGGATGTTTAAAGCTAACATAAACCATCACTTCTTTTTTTTTTTTTTTTTTTTTTTTTTGTGGCATCAAAAATGAACCATAAAATGTCAGCAATATGTTGCATTAGTGGATTACGGTAGTACGCTTCTTTGAACATTAGCCATGTCAGCAATACACAACAGCTAGCTTGAGCAACATTAGCCCCAAAGATTTGTGGTCATTTTTTGCCCCCCCCCCCCTTCTTAGCAGTAGCGAAGATTTATAGCTCCTGACGGGTTCCTTTCAAAGAGGTCCTTGTGTTTTTACTAGCGCGTTGGCCTTATCTGAAAATTGTAACATTTGCCCTGAAGATTACAAGCAAAAGAATGGTTGACTTTTTTATGGGCGTAGAAAAAGTCATTTACGAATAAGTTAGCTTTTTTTACGACGGCGCAACGCAAACAGACAGACAGTTGCTTAACTGATGGCCCGATGAGTAAATTACGCGAAACAAGACAACCCGGGTCAAGCGTGAAAAACAAATTCAATATCTCCTTTTTTTTCTTTTTAGCGGGGCCTCGGTTTAGCTTTCTGAACCAAAATTTTCCCTTAAAAAATTTAAACTCATCTAAAAAATTAAATTAAAAAAAGTGAGTAATAATAATAATAATAATAATAATAATAATAAGAAGAAGAAATTTCATTTATAAGTGCCTTTCAAAACTCTCAAGGTCACTTTACAGTCACAGGATAAGTTTCTCTGCAGGTGAGCAGCGGCAGCCACAAATGCCAGCGTTCTCTCAACCCCGAAGTAACTCAAATAGATAGAAAAGCTACCTAGCTAGCCAATCGATAGCCAACAGACACCAAGCTGGATAGCCAGCCAGCTAGCTAATAGATAGCTACCTAGATAGCTAGCCAGCCAGCCAGCCATGTAGCTAATAGATCGCATATAGCTAGCAAATGATAGAATAACGACTTTTCAATTTTGAAGTCCAAAATAATGACTCTTTTTGTGGCTTACATGAGACAATTTGAAATCGTGGTTCGATTTTAGCAAGCATCATGGAATTTCGAAGGTTTGAGTTGCTTTCGCGTGCCGAATAAAATGATGGGGTGCTCCAGATTTGGCCCCCGGGCCTTGACTTTGATACCTGTGTTTTCAAGTGCTCTGAATTTCAGAAAACATCCATCAAATTTGGAGACAATAATAATAATAATAATAATAATAATAATAATAATAATAATAAATTTCATTTATAAGCGCCTTTCAAAACTCTCAAGGTCACTTTACAGTCGCAGGAAACGTTTTTCTGTGGGTGAGCAGCGGCAGCCACATGCGCCAGTGTTCACTCAACTTGGAAGTAAATAAAAAGCTAGCTAGCCAGCTAGTAGATAGCTAATAGGTAGCCAACAGATAGCTCGCTAGATAGCTATACACCTAGATAGCTATATGGCTAGCTAGATAGATAGTTAGCTAATACACTGAATGTCACTAAAATACGCAGATAAAAAGCTAGCCAGCCAGCTAGTAGATAGCTAATATATAGCCAACAGATAGCTACATAGCTAACTACTTATTCATTTATACATAATTATTATAGCAAGAAAGATTTCAAGTATTCGTTTTTTGTTTATGTTTTGCATCCGGCGTACGAAAAAATAAAATATACAAATGTTTGTTTATGGATGGAGTCAAAAGACAAAATCGTCATCATTTTATTTTAATCTATCATTTCACTTTTCGTCAATGGATGCTACAGATTCGTGTTTGCTTTCAAAACTTAGCTTGTAGCAGGTGTGCAGATAACACCATGATGTCTCTGATCCACTGGTGAAAAGGAGGCTTTGATAATTTCCTTTTTCATCTAGCAAAGCGGGTGCAGAAAGTGCTTAAGATTGAATGACTGTCTGTGTCTTTTGTGCTGTGTCACATTTGTTTTTTTGCCTCTACAGCAGCTCCTGTATTTTGTTTTTGCTGCTGTGAGATGTAAATTTCACCATTGCCAGACGAATAAAGGCTCATCTAATCTCACCTAATTGGCAAGTAAATAAAAATGGATTGACAGGTTGTGCGTTAACATCAATACAGGGAGCCATTTTCTTCAGAAGTACATTAAGTAGGTAGAAGCACCCCCCCCCCCCCCCCCCCCCCATTGAAACGAATCAATGAAGCACAAAAGCCCAAAGGGGCGTCCAACAAATGAAATGCAGCCATTTTGAAAACAGACTTTCTCTTCTTCTTCAACGTGTTTAGGATTCCTGGCCTTTCACCTGACCTCGGGTGGAACGAGGGGGGGTGACAAGGGGGTGGGGGGTGGGGGGGGTGTTAGCTGTAGGCTGGCGCTGATGGAGGTTAAAGTGTAATCCCGGCCCTGTGACCACAAAGGCTTTGGGCCCCTGAGGGCCAAGGACCGGCCACATTTTCCGAATTGCAACGTTATCCCTGCGCAAAGTCTCGCGCATGTCAAAGAGTTAGACGGTGGAGCGATGAAATGATACTCGATTAAGAACAAAATGTATTAATTGAGTGGATGAAAATTTGCTATTGACTGAAAACAGGCCATTTTTGCACTCTAACGTGGTGTCCAACCATCTATTAAATAGCTCTAATTGCCACAACTGATGTATTTTACTGATATTGTACAGCCCTAATTGCCATTTAAAGGACAACCAACACAATTTTTTGTTTCCTAACTGACATCAGAAAAACGTTTTATAACATCTAAAATACCCAAATATGATATTTTTAGTCAAATGCAAAACACCAATAAAAATGACTCAAAATGTCCAAAATCTAAAAAAAAAATTGAGCTACGAATTGGGCATTTTCAGAAAGTCCCGCCCCCAAGTTCGTGATGTCACGCCAAGACGTCGTCAAAACAATGGCTTCAGATTCGGAGAATATGCTTTCTTGTTACACATCCACTTATGAATATGATTCAAATAGTTCTGAAGAGGAAAGCATACATGTTTGCAATCAATTAAATAATTCATTCCGTGCCATTTTGAGGCAACATTGGGAGGAAATGTATCACCCAAAAACAGGCAGAAAATGGCGACCGAGCTCCTGTGAGGAATTAATCAGCCCGTTTCCACAGGCTGATAAATTCCTTATATGGAGCTTGGTCGCCCTCTTCTAGCTGTTTTTGGTGCAACATGACGTTTTCAGACCAAACAAGCACATCAAAATGCATTGACATGATGGAAGGACTGCTACAATGTCATTTTGTTTTTTTTTTTCGGTCAGGGGCGTTCCTTCAGTGACGTCACGTACGGACTCGTCACCAACTGGAAAACAAGACTTCCGGAATATTCAGTGCGAGTCTAAAAACGTAAAATATAGCTATATGCCATGGAATCTTTGTAAAACA
>NC_142749.1:14752635-14867635 GCF_051943395.1 Hippocampus bargibanti
GTGACCATAGATGAGTCTTGGGACGTAGATCGACTGGTAAATTGAAAGCTTCGGATTTTGGCTCAGCTCCTCGTTCACCACGACAGATCGGTACAAAGTCCGCATCACAGCGGACGATCTCTAGACCAAGTCCAGCGAGGACTTCCGCAGGTGCTAACAATGCTAATTCAACGGTAACGGTGTATACGAAGAGCAAAACCAGTGAGAATACGCAGCGTCGCAGAGCGCGCCCGGCAAATCTTTATATGAGCGAGGATACTCTGTGCAGTGGCGGGGAAGTAAATTAGCGAAAGCTGGTGTCACTAGGCAACTGGGCGTGATGCTTCTTTTGTTTGGGGTGAAAGGTTGGAAGCACTCCTGCTAATCTTGCTTCACAATTAAGGAATAATAAGGAGCGAAAGAATGGCTTCTATTGTGAGGGGCGCTAATCGAAAGGGTATTTGCACTGTAAATGGGGGGTTGGGTGAATGGATGTTGATATTTAACACTCTCCTAAGATGTCGGCAAACAATCGGCGACGTAATTACAAGGGGAGATTTACTCGGAATAACAGCGCAGACAAAAGAAAGCGTCTCGCCAAGGTTAAAATGCAACAGGGGATAATGGGAAGAAGCCTCCTACTTTCACGTTTTGTTTTTTCTTGTGAGGGGGGTGCCGATAAAGCGCTGGTCAGACCTTTGGCAATTTTTTTGTACCTTCCACGAGGGCGCAGCATTTGCCTTTTGTCCATGTTAGCGCTTTGTTACAGCTTCAGCTGTAGTTAAAACGCTATATAAATCAACATGTATGTATTATATTTTGTACAGCTGCCCCCATTTTAAGATAAGATAACTCCAGACCCATATAACTTAGGAATTAACTTTTTTTTTTGGATGAAAGAATAGAGTTTATTACGCTGAATTGAATGTTCATGTAGTCCAAAAACTCAATATTCTGTAGGTCCTGGAATTTGAGTGAAAGTGACAAAAACCGTGGCACTGGAGTGGACTATTTTTTTGCACATTGTTTTGCAGTGAATGAGTTAAGCAAATGCTAAATCAATAAATTGAAATAAAATGAAAAATAAGAAACCATTAAAAAAATACAAACAAAAATAGCGGACAAAAATACAGATGAATAGGAAATTGTGAAATTATGAGAAAAGAATTAAACTATACTAAATACTAAAATAAATAAAAAATATGAAATTATGAGAAAAAAAAAACAAATAAAATAATAAAATACCAAAAATGAAAATAAATTTTAAAAAATACATAAAAAAAAGATAAACAGACGCTCCCTTACCTAGGAACATTTGAGTTACGAATATCAGTACATACGAACATTTTTGTAGTAACATACAGTAAAGTCTCGTTATATCGATATCGGTTATATCGATAGTACCGCTTATTACGATACTATTTCTATGACCGCAAGGAGAAAATTACATGCACGCAGGGTCGGATATATCGATAGTCTCGGTTATATCGATATTTTTCGGACTCCCGAGAATATCGATATAACGAGACTTTACTGTATGTAGTATTCCCTCCAGTTATACATGTACATAGAGAGAATATAATTCATTAAATGTTTATTTTTCAGTACAAACCAATACAGGTTACTTATACAACCCTTAAACATAGTTAAATAAACCTTAAACATACTTAGAAAAGCCTTAAACATACACTCCCTACAAAATATGGCACTGAATCAACTTATGAACAAATTCAACTTATGAACAAATTCACCTGACGAACGACCATTCGGAACGTATCTCGTTCGTAAATTGGGGAGCGTCTGTATACATTCTGCTTTTTGTAAATATAAGTGGAACAAAACTCTCACCACATTCAAACGCACTCACAAAGGAAATAATTTGGGTTTGTGAAATGTTCAAAACAACATGCAAATGATATGTGGTGGGTGTCGTCGAAAGGGCGGCGTCCAGGGGAGTTAAGATGCCCTGACAAGATGGAGGGGCTGGAGGGCGGGGCGCTGAGGATATTGGTCGGCTAGATTTGTGGCATGTCCCGCTGACTTCCATTTTATGGCCCGTGAATCGCAGCGCCCGCTGGGAGTCCATAATCCACCCCCCCCCCCCCCCTAGACCCCGCCTTGCCTCGGCTTTCCCTGCCTGCTGCCCGGGCCCCCGTTAATTTATTGCCGTTTCTGAATGTGTGGCCGCCGTCTGCGGATTCACCCGTCCCATCCCAATTTGTTCGCCGATCCCACACACTTATTTCATGCCCTTATAAGAAACCCGAATCCCCCCCTCTCCCATGTTGTTCACGCTATGCCGCCTCAATAGGCCCGCGCCCGCCAGTTCGTGGGGTTCCACAGGGCGGCCGGGACCACTCGGGTTTGCTTCTCAATAAAAGCCGATTGCGAACACTCAAACGCGAATCATTTCTCGTTGGCGGGCGGCGGTTCCTCCGAGTTGCTCTCGGCTCGATACCGCATCAATCAGTGCTTTTTTGTTTCCTCCGCCTCGGGAAAAACTCATTTAGATCTTATCGGGAGAAAATTTGTTTGCAGGGGAAAGAGGAGGCGGCTCGTCGTGAGGGAAGTGACTGTAGTCAAGGTAGCACCACTTGATTTAATTTAGCCGCGATGGAGTCTCGGACTACTTGTACTTTGATTATTTGGGGAAGGCGAGTATGGGAAGGGTTAAAAAAAAAGATGGAGGAGCGAAAAGGAACACCTGAAGCATAAACAAGATATTTTTGGGACTGTTGATTCTTTTGGGGATTATCAGGAACACCCTCACATTAGTAGGTCGTTGCACTTGGATAGTATCTCATGCACGACTAACATCGCAATCGATGTTCCTCAACTTACAAACACCTTATCTTACAAACTTTTCATCTTACAAACGTCAAATTTCTGAAAATTAAACCTTATAATAAGCACTATTTTCATAATACACACCCACCACGGCTGGCGGAGTGATCTTCGGCGGAAGCACACGACCGAACAGCACCAGAGGTTAAGTTACCAACAGTCCTTATGGAAGGTGACTCTCCTTCCATAAGCCATCAACGACCATCAAAAAGGTCAATAAAACTTTATTTTACGGTACAGTTTATTTCTTTAATTACAGTCCTTATGTAATGCGCCTCTTTCCAAACAGCAATTCCCTTTGACCTTCGACCTCCAACGCCATTCCATCAAGCCATCAATGACCATCACAAATGTAAATAAAGTGACTTTATGATACAATTCAGTATATTTCTTTCATTACAATACAATAGCACATTTATTATACATAGAATAAGGTATGTTGTGTGTAGTTTTAAGGCTTATTTAGTTGAAAAGTATATTTTATGGAAACCCGGGAACGGATTATTCCCATTTTAATGGTTTCCTATGGGAATTTGTTTTTTGAGATACACACTTTTCGCCTTACACACTCTGTCTGGGAACCAATTAAGTTCGTAAGTTGAGGTCTCACTGTATTTGTATTTATTTCTTTTTAACCATGTAGTATTTGTATTCATTGCTTTATTTTCAATTGTACAAGGCAACAGATCCAAAAATATGGGATGAAACGAGTGTTTACACACATCGTATGATAGCATGACACCACGCTAGCAGATTAGCCCGTGCTGGACTAGTGTGCAAAAAAACTGTTTATATACATATACGCACATACATATATGCACATACATGTACGCATATACACATATACATATACACACACATACACATACATATACATATATATATAAGGCACATATAAGGCATATATATATTCACATATAAGGCACACCTGCGTATAAGGCTTTTGGGTGTGCCTTATACACCGGAAAATATGGTATTTGTATTTTTTTTAACCATGTAGCATTGCTTTTTTTAATAGTGCAAGGCAACATAGTGCAAGGCAACAGAAACAAAAATATGGGATGATACGAGTGTTTACATACATCGTATGATAGCACAACACCGCGCTAGCACATTTGCCTGTGCAGGACTAGCGCGTGATAAAAAACAAAAAAAACATTATATACAGTTTCTATTAGTTCCGTGTATTTATATTGTGCAAGATGCCAGCAGACCTAAAGATCTTCCATTAAATTCACGTAATAAATTGCGGCAATGCGTTTGCTAAGGCGGCCATTTTTTTTTTTTTGGTACGCTACAGATTATTTCCATCAATTCTGTTCATCAATTGGGGAGAACATTAACTGATCGTCACATATTGAAAAAAAATGATTATTAATGTACATTAATGAAGAAAGATACATATTTTGAAGCACAGCCTTTATATTTTAATTTAGGTTGATACCTTGCGAACAAAAAATGGCTAACATACACTGACTGATTTATCCTTATTCAAACAAGCGACGCATTTACTCTCCTGCAACAATGACCGCTCTCCCTCTGTGTGTGTGTTTACTTTGCGTATAGCAGGTCTAATGCTCCCTGACAACTTAATAACATCGCAATTAAATCGATGCTAAACAGATGCCCGCCTCGTGTGATTTCAAGCACTTTTGACGCCCGCCTGTTCGGACTCATTGACGGACGGCGACTTATCAGATGGTCGTTCGGGACACCTTGTTGCGACTTTTCGGCCCTCGTTTTCCTTCCCCAGCTCAATTATTTCTGGCTTGAGAATGAAAAGTGTTTACCGTGGAATCATGCTGTGCGCCCAATGCAGTTACCCGCGAGGCGCTTAGCATATTTTCCGCCTGTATTACGAGTCTTGAAAAGAACGAGGTGGGGAAAAGTGGGGGAGGATTGAGAGGTAATGAAACAGGCCACAAAAAGGACCCTCCCCAAGTGTGGCTGTTATCACCACGGTGGCGATGATTCACGTACGAACAGTCCCGACAGACAAAGTCCCGCCAAGGCCGCCCGGCGACAGCTAACTGCTCATTTCGCGACGCGTCCTTCGCTCACTCGCTGCGCATTTCCATGCAAATGACAAGTCGCGCTAGTGGAAGCTACAATCTGGCACCAAAACAAATCGCCGGGCCTAAAACAACGAGCGTCTTTGGACCTTATAATGCTGTTTTTGTTGACGTTGGCGTTTGGGGGCTATAAAACCTTCAAGCGAAGCTCTTTTCTCGCCGACCGCCTTTCACACGTGTCGTGATAGTGCATCACGTTAAGTGTCGTTAAGGCTGCCGTGCACAGCGTCGATCGATGCAAGGCGTTACTGGACACGCAGGAGGACAACACAATACATTAGGAAAACGTTGAAAGGGTTTGGGGATGGGGAGACCACGCCCTAATAATGCTAACATCACACTTTTAAACAAATTAGCACCGCCCATTAACTCATTCACTGCCATTTGCGAATTTATTAAATGGACAACCGACACCATTTTTTGGTTTGCTAACTGACATCAGAAAAACGTTTTATAGCCTCTAAAATACCCGAAACACACAGGCTGATATTTTAGTCAAATGCAAAACAGCAATAAAAATGAGTTAAAGTGTCCCAAAACTACTTTAAAATGGCTAGTTTCAGAAGGTCCCGCCCCCTTGTTCGTAACGTCACTATTGGTCACACACTGCCTTGCTCCAGAATCAAAACAATGGCTTCAGAGAGTTCAGATTCGGAGAAGATGCTTTCTTGTTACTCATCCAGTTATGAATATGATTCAAATAGTTCTGAAGAGGAAAGCATAAATGTTTGCAATCGATTAAAGAAGTCCTTCCGGATCAATTCGAACCGTCAGGACTCCAATGTAGCATCCCAGAAAATGCACAAGATGGCGCCCAAGCTCCGCTGGGAATTTGTGTCAACTAGTATCAAATAGTAGTCTTGGTGCAACACACAACGATTCACTATCGCGTTATTGATGTGTTTTCCTTCTAATTTCAACATCAACACGGATCAACGCGATGTTTTCAGACCAAACAAAATACCCAAAATGCATTGTGTGTCGCTTTCTCGGTCAGGGGCGTTCCAGACGTAACGTCACGTCTGGAATCGTCACCAACTCGAAAACAAGACTTCCTGAATATTCAGCACAAGTCTTAAAACGTTAAATACAGTAAAGTCTCGTTATATCGATATTGGATATATCGATAGTCCCGGTTATATCGATATTTTTTCGGACTCCCTTGAATATCGATATAACGAGACTTTACTGTATAGCGATTTGCCGTGGAATCAGTAGAAGTCATTTGAAGTGATTTTACAAATTATGGACACAACTTGTCTGGAGGTGTCGGTTGTCCTTTAAATTAGCCCCATCGCCAAAACATCCAGCGAACGGTTTACTGGTTGAAACCCCCCGCCCGCCCCGCCACCCCCCAAAAAATGCTGCTAAAATTAGCCTCCGTCTGTGTATGTTGCGTAACAGCCATAGCGCACATAAACAAGGCAGAAAGTAAATAGACTCGGAGTTGGAAGTATGACAGCGGCTAGGTTTTATTTTGGTTTGGATGATGAAAGCTTCCTCGATCACCCGGGGAGGATGTTTGCTTACTAAAGTCCCAGTTTAGCGGCAAAGATTCATTACATATATTCTTGGAGTCATTTTGTGATTTTTTTGTTGTTGTTGTTTTCCATAACTTGCTAAGAAGGGGAATATTTGTTATATGTTTCACACATCGGAATAAAACGCCACGTGATGTTTTCGCTGGGAATGACGACGACTTCAGGAATGCGCCAACGAGCTCCAAACTGTCCCGTGGTTTTATTTTTCCGTTTTTTTTTTCAGTCCCGGTGGAAGTTGAGTCAGACTGCAGCTGATGGCACTACGCCACAATAGCGAGCATTCAACGTGGTGGAGAGGGTATTGGCTCACCGCCGCGGCTACTGTACACACGATATAACAGCCTTTACGTTTCGTCGACAAATACGATGAAGGCAGAGGAGGAATATTTGCGAAACTTTGCACGACTGACACAAATTTGGGGGCAAAAGTAGCCAAAATGGCTGCCTGCCACTGGCATTGATGATAATGATGAGTGGCTATTTTGGGAATCTCTTTGCGTGCATATTGGCAGCCCTGATGTAAAAAGGTTGAATTCAGTTGAGTCCGAAATCCAGTTATCCAGTTATTTCTTGACAGCGTAGAAAGGAAAAGCGAGTAAAGTGGAATTTTGTTTTTCATATGCTACAGGTGCGAAGCGAAAATTGTTGGGAAATGCCTCAAATGTGCCAAAATATATTTTACTGATGGAATTTCAACACCCCATAAATGATATTGTACATTTCAGGAAAAAAAAAGAAATTCTATTCAGATAACACACACAAACACAAAAATAAATGAAATAAATAAATAAATATAAAGATAGATGGATAGGTCGTGAGATAGCTCGCTAGATGGCTTTCTAGCTAGCTAGCTGGCTAACTCGCTAGCTAGCTTGATCGATTGTAGATAGCTAGCTAGATAGATAAACAAACTGACATAGATTTTTAGCCAGCTAGCTTTTATTTTTAGGTAGCTATATTTTTAGCCAGCTAGCTTTTTTTAGCCAGCTAGCTTATAGTTTTGTCTAACTCTCTCGCTAGCTAGATAGTTAGATAGCTATCTAGCTAAATAGACAGACAGATAGAATTTTAGGCAGGTAGCTTTTGTAGCTAGCTAGCTTATAGTTCTGGTTACCTCTATAGCTAGCTAGCTAGATAGTTAGCTAGCTAGATGGACAGACAGACAGATCGATTTTTAGCCAGCTAGCTTTGATTTTTAGCCAGCAAGATTTTTAGCCAGCGAGCTTTTTTTAGCCAGCTAGTTTACAGTTCTGGCTAACTCGTTAGCTAGCTAGATTGTTAGATAGCTAGCTCGCTAGATCGACAGACGGATACATTTTTAGCCAACTAGCTTTGATTTTTTGCCAGCTAGATTTTTAGCCAGCTAGTTTATAGTTAGCCATCTAGCTTGCTAGCTAGCTTCCTAACTCGCTAGCTAGCTAGATTGTTAGATAGCTAGCTAGCTAGATAGACAGACTGACCGATAGAAAACCAAATTAGGAAATATATGTCACGCAGATATACAGAATTTAAAGTGGAATCATAAAAAACAGCCAAATGAATATTGAAGGGGAAAATGTGCCTTCTGCATTTGAATATCCTCACAAATGTACAATATGGATTACGATCACAATTTTCAGATTAAAAATAAGATTTGAAAGTCTCATGGATAAAGAGATAAAAGTATACTAATTTAATCCAGTTTGGGTGAAAAAAAAGAAACATTAACATTTTCCGTGGGTCCCCCCAAATTAAAATACAACCAGAATTGTTCTTCAATTATGTCCCCATTATTATAAATGATTTGATTCAATCAGCATTTTGGGGAAAGTCATTTTAAAAAGTCACACATGTGGGAATTAAAATGCTAATTCATAGTTGTATTCATGTAAACAAAATTAAACTGGATGTAATTCATATGTATTGTATCTGGCTAGCTATCTAGCTGGATACCAAGGCTAACTGTCTATTTGCTGTCTGTTGGCTGTCTATTAGCTATCTAGCTGGCTATCTCGCTAGCTAGCTATTTGCTGCTTATTAGCTATCTGGCTGGCTAGCTATTAGCTATCTATTAGCTGGCTAGTTAGCTTTCTATGAGTGGAAGCCGCTGCTCACCCACAGAAAAACGTATCCTCTGACTGTAAAGTGACCTTGAGAGTTTTGAAAGGCGCTGATAAATGACATGTATCATTATTAATTGAAGAATTAAAAAGTGAATAAAAACGTTTATGATGAAATACAAATGGTAAAACAGGCCAAAAAAATGCAACATTTTAAACACCATAAATGGAGAACCCGTGAACTTTGAATACGGCATCCGGGGAAGGCTTACAAGATTTCTACGACCATTTATTTCCTCTGTCCAATTTGTTAAATGTTCTGTCACACACTCACACGGGCTGAAAATTAAGACCCGATCACACCATTAGGTCTACTTAACAGCAACGGACATCGGAGACAATCCCGTCCGTCTAAATTAAACACCTCATTCCGCCTCACATCTGCTGAAGGAGGAAGGATTTACTTCCTCCCAATTTCCATTTTGGCAAGCCGCACCGTCTTCCCATCTCCATATGCGGGGAGGGAAAAGGAGAAGGGGGGGGCTGCGATAAACAACACCAGACCCTGCCAAGCGACTATGTTGATTACTGTTATGTCTTTTGCGCTTTCAGGCTAAACCGGCGCGGCGCCATTTTGTCGTCCGTCATCATCACCGCCGAAGCTTCGGACGAGATTGGCCAACGCGGGCTTGGTTGTCAAGTACAGCGACAAAACAAACGAGTGGTGTTTTATTGGTTCTTACCGGTGTGGATCTGCCGGTGAGCCTCCAGGGATTCTTCCGTCTGGAACTGAGCGCCGCATTGGTCGCATACGATGGCCTTCTCGCCGGCTGAAGGGCAAAAAAAAAAAAAAAAAAACATAAAATGAAGAATGGATGTTGATCACACGCCAAGGTGACACGGATATGAGACAAGTGCCGTGAAATGCTAATCTTATCATAGCAAAAATGGCAGCTAGTCATCAAAAGTTAGCATTTTTAGCTTCTTCAGTTTTTAACTGACATCAGAAAAACGTTTTATAGCATCTAAAATACCCAAAACACGCAGGCTGATATTTTTAGTCAAATGAAAAACACCAATAAAAATGACTTAAAGTGTCCCAAAACTGCCAGAAAATGAGCTCAAAACTGGGGAGATTCAGAAAGTCCCGCCCCCTTGTTCATGATGTCACACCAGGATACTCCTTCACAAACTGCCTTGCTCCAGAATCAAAACAATGGCTTCAGAGAGTTCACATTCGGAGAAGATGCTTTCTTGTTATTCATCCAATTATGAATATGATTCAAATAGTTCTGAAGAGGAAAGCATAAATGTTTGCAATCGCTTAAAGAAGTCCTTCTGTATCAATTCGAGCCGTCTGGACTCCAATGTAGCGCTTGTGCGCCATCTTGTGCATTTTCTATGACGCTACATTGGAGTCCAGACGCCTCAAAATGAGACGGAAGGACTTCTTTCATCGATTGCAAACGTTTATGCTTTCCTCTTCAGAACTGTTTGAATCATATTCATAACTGGATGTGTAACAAGAAAGCATCTTCTCTGATTCTGAAGACATTTTTTTGATTCTCGAGCAAGGCAAGACGTCCTGGCGTGACGTCACGAACAAGGGGGCGGGACCTTCTGAAACGGAAACTTTCTGAGGTCATTTTGAAGTAGTTTTGGGATACTTTAAGTTATTTTTATTGGTGTTTTGCATTTGACTGAAAATATCAGCCTGCGTGTTTTGGGTATTTTAGATGCTATAAAACGTTTTTCTGATGTCAGTTAGGAAACAAAAAAAAAATGGTGTCGGTTGTCCTTTAAACCATAAACACTATTGAGCCAAAAGTTCAACAAGAGGCGCAGAGCTTGAAGCTAGCGTTAGCATCTTCATAGCATGTGACTCAAGAGCCGCAGAGCTTGAAGCGCAGACTAGCATTAGCATCTTCATAGCATGTAACTGGCTATCATGATCCCGGATGGGACAAATTGAACACTTAAATTGACCGGTGAATGCTTTTATGTGACTGTGGAAGAATCCCGTATAGCCTAGCTAAACGACATCCGTCTTCTCATTTTAAACCTCTCTGACGAATACCCCCCCCCCCTCTTCCCAAAGTCCATTTGGGTCAATTATTTTGAAACGCGTCGAAACCAAAGTGCCTATTTATCCGCTGTCAACACCAAGTGCCACTTTTCTTGCTCTTGTGCTTCGAATACAAACAGTTTACAGTGATGCCTCCAGGCTTACGATATGTCATGTTCACTTTATCGAGAATGTGTACAACCGCGTACTGGCAATAAACGTACATATACGCCATGTACATGACATCAGAGCGCCGGCTAATTATGGTTTTTACAGACTTTGGCAAGGCGTACTCTACATGCCATACGCATCACACATCAAACGCATGTACCAAGTGAACATCTGGGGATTGTGTTTGGACGCCTGTGTGTGTGTGTGTGTGTGTGTGTGTGTGTGTGTGTGTGTGTGTGTGTGTGTGTGTGTGTGTGTGTGTGTGTGTGTGTGTGTGTGTGTGTGTGTGTGTGTGTGTGTGTGTGTGTGTGTGTGTGTGAGTGAGTCCACCGCCAGTACACGCCGATCTCTCGGTTTGTTCTTGGCAAGGTCTCCCAGGTTATGACACCCCCATAGAGAGAGCAAGAGATCACCATGAAAACAGGAAAATGATTCCAAGACCCCCCCCCCCCCCCAAAAAAAAAAGAATAAGGGGAGGAGGGGGGTGTTTTGTGCGGTTTTGCAACTGCGGTGACATGAGGGAACGGCCTGTACTGTAACGAGCGCCGACTGGAAAAGCAGAAATGACACAGAGCGTACATGACAGTGTGTGCTTGCCAGAAGAGTGCTTATGCAACAAGTTATGCAAAAGAGGAGGGGATTTGGGGGGGGGGGGGTAGTCAGCGCGCTGTATAACCGAATACAGCCGGATGGTGGTGAAATGTGACCTGATGAAAAGTGGCGCATCTTGGTTTCATCTGTGTTTATTTTCATTTCACCCCCCCAAAAAAAGAAGTTGCCGCTAGCTTAAAATTCAAGAAGGCATCATTAGCCGGCGTATGGCGGACGCAATGGTAAGCATATGGCGGATTAGCAGTTACTTAACCTTTGCTGATCGACAACGAGCGCTAGCGAAATGACGCAGCGCTCGCTTACAAGCACAAATCTGGATAGGGCAACAAGGCGTCTGAGTAGCTAGCGTTCACTTTGGGCAAAATGGCTACATACTTAGAAGTCGAGTTAAACATTCTCTTTACAAGAAATGTCTTATGCGGTTACAGGAGTTTTATAAACGCTATTTTGATTAACATTTCACTTGTGGAATAGAAATAAAGTAGCAAAAGCCACTTGTTTTCTTCATAGATATATACACTGTAATCACCTGTCTCTTGAGGCTGAAGCCAGAGTGGCAGCCATCTTGTGTTGCCATATTTACTTTTGTTTTTTTTTTCTTCTTCTAAACTGAAAGGCTGTTACCAGTATTTTTTTATGCCTGTAATGGAGTCACCTGGACTTGTAATAGAGAAAAATACTTTGTTTATGGCAGCCATTCGATCTCATTCCGGTTAATCATGAGTTACCGATGTTACATTTTCCATACATATTTTCTTCCTTATAGGCTCGCCTTCTTGTCATCACTGACGGTCTTTTGAGTAGCGTTCTGATGTATACCTGACGAGAGTAAGTTTAGAATTAAATACAAATAAAAAATACGTTCCGACATTTTCCCTGACATTTTCAGACAACCTTATAACACACAATGTAGAGACACGTCACAAAGAAATCAATGTCACATTAGACGCACTTAGCGAGCGGTAACCCCAAAATGGCCGCCGGTGACTTCACTTTTCACGACGCAGTGTCGGCGGTATTAATAATAGTAATAATACATTATATTTTAAGCAGTCACAGACAAGCATAGGAACTATAATAAAAAAATACAATCACAAAATAGAATACAATAAATAAAATACTATTATAAATAGAAACAACAGAAAGAGCTACATAGAAAATGCATTTTTTTTTATTATTAGCAGTGCAGATTATTATATGATGAATGTCAATGTTTCAAAATGGCTGGCGGCGGCCATTTTGTGACTAACTTGTTTACTAATAAATGACATTAAGGTGCTATGGGCTTAATCACAATTCAGCTTGTTCAGAAGCCCAAATTGCTCCAGATTGTACTTAACGCCCATACGTCACTTTGCTGTATTTCTTTCCCGTCATTCCGACAGCGAAAGGACGTCGCTTTTGTCGCGTGGGAAGCGCAGCCTTTTGTCGGCGTTGAACGCGCGAGACAAAGATAACAACTGACGTGAACTCCCCTTCGTCGCCGTCCATAAAAGACCATCTTTCCAAGTTCGCCCGTTCGCCATCAAAGGAGATTTAGCACTTTAATTTGGCAGTGAAAGTGGCTAATGGCTACATTTGCCGTCATTTACGCCTAGCTAGCTAACAATTGACGTGCGCTTGGCCCGTCCGATGTGTACCTTGGCTTTTGCCCACTGAAGCCCCCCCCCCCCCCACCTTCTTTCGTGCCCCGCCGCGACCTCGCACAAGTTGATCCTCCTTGAAACCAGGCGCTCGGCGAACGCCTCCTCGCAATTTACGGGCGGGTGCCACAAACGGGGGGCACGGTCCGCACTAAACTGCCTCCCCGCCCCGTGCCTGGCCCATTTAGCGCATGCCTCATGGCCTCCCCACTAGACTTCACCGCTGCCATTTGGGCTTTTAAAAGCCAAGTTGATTTACTACAAATGACCTCGCTTTTACAATACCATAGACGGACGGAGCTGTGTTGATGTTAGCCTCTGGAAAGCCGCGGCTGCCATTTTTTTTTTCTCTTCACCAACCAAATTAAATTTGCTCGTTTCAGACAAAGTTGACACCTGAAAGCGTAGCGATGCAATCGCGTAGATTGATCTCACGGCCACCGAGGGCAGATGAATTCAACGTTGCTATTCTCGTCTGATGCGGCGTTCATTCATCCCGAGAGGCGAGGTGCATTTATCAATGTTAATTCATCGGTTCAAAGCAAGTTGGAAATGAAAGAGAAAAGCAACAATGCATGTCAGTAACTACTTTGACAGATAAAGTGTCTGCTAATATCCGAGTGACAACACTTCTTTGATATTTAAATTTTAAAGGACAACCGACACCATTTTTGTGTTTCCTAACTGACATAATAATAATAATAATAATAATAATAATAATAATAATAATTTTCATTTCTAAGCAGCTTTCAAAACTCTCAAAGTCACTTTACAATCAAAGGATCAGTTTTTTTCTCTGGGTGAGCAGCGGCAGCCACACGCGCCACCGTTCACTCAACCCAGAATAACTCAAATAGATAGAAACCTAGCTAACTAGGTAATACATAGCTAATAGATAACCAGCCAGCCAGATAGCTAGTCAGCTAATAGATAGATAGCTCAATAGGCTAGATAGGCAGCCAGCTAGTAGATAGCAAATAGCTAGCTAGCCAGATAGATAGCCATCTAGATAGCTAGCTAGGTAGCCAGCTAGTTAATTCCTAACTTATATGGGTCTGGAGTATGACGCTCTGAAAGTCGTTTTTTTGTTAGCGAATGGAAAATAGCGCTTTCATAACAGCTGAAGCTGGAAGAAAGCGCTAACATGTAAAAAAAGGGAAATGCTGCCTCCTTGTGGAAGGGAAAGACATTAATAGAGGTCTAACCAGCGCTTTATCAGCACTCCCCACACGAAAAAACAAAAATCCGAACAAATTCGGCGATGGCGCTCTACGTCACATTTTCAATTCCTGAATAAATTACTGAATGGCAGTAAATGAGTTAACGTTGGTACTTGAGAACTATTTTTTTCAAAGTAGTACTTGTTATAAAATGCTCAAATACTGCGAATCCCGCTGCAAGATACACAAACCACATGCTGCACGTGTGCGGAGAAGCTTCATGGTCGGGGACGTAGCGGCGATCAGGTGCGAAAAACCACTTCCTGTTTCACTTCCTTCTTGGTGGAACGGTTGCACAAGTAAGCGTTGTTGTTATTTCATAGTAAGAGATGGTAAAGGATGGCTGACATGCTGTCAATCAAGTAACCCGAGTGATAACGTCTTCCATTTGGGCACTAAATCAATAGTCAGCATTTAGTAAGTCGGTTAAGCTGTACGATGATTGTGCGGCATTCCGAAGCTCACATGGGAGTCACGTCAAATTCCCCACCGCGCAATAGCGCATTGTCCCGATTGCTAGCATACACATTCCATAGCCTCGTGCTATTTAAGGTTTCTAACTGTTTGACATATTTTTTTTGTTGTTGTGAGAATGTGTGTGTGTTCCATACATAGTCACATTCGTCGCTACTTGTTGTTCCAAACGACTTCCTGTCATAGGTATCATCGTAGGCAACAGATGCCCTCCTTGGGGAACGCCATTCGAAACGGAATGTTTCATCAAAGTCGTCTCTCAAAATGGAGACATCAGAGGGAAGAGAAGCTGTCGTCGCTTGTCGCGACATAAAGTAGGCCATCGTCACATCCAGCGAAACATTCACCCGGCGTCCTTTGACACGCTTCTGAGAGAGCGTCGTTTATTTATTTATTTTTAATTCTTCCCGTCCCGTTTAGGATACACTTTCAGTCGAGCACGATCGGTCTTTTATCCGGAGAAGTGTTTGTCATCGTGTGTCGGGAAGATTTTTACACAATGGACCCGAGGAAGTCAGATTTTTATTTATTTGTTAATATTTTAAGCTAAACTTAATAATACTAATACTAATAATAATAATAGATTACTAATAGCTAGCTATATAGCTAGTTAGACAGCAAATACATATCAAATAGATAGTGATATAGGTAGCCAGCAACGGTTAGCCCGTTCAACCGGGAATAACTCAAATAGATCAAGTTAGCTAGCTAGCTAATAGATGACTAATAGATAGCTAGCTAGATAGCCAGTTAGACAGCTAATAGATAACTAATAGATAGCAAATAGATAGCTAGCTAGGTAGCCAGCAACATTGACACCGTTCAACCGGGAATAACTCAAATAGATAAAGTTAGCTAGCTAGCTAATAGATGACTAATAGACAGATAGCTAGCTAGTTAAACAGCTAGTAGATAGCAAAAAGATAGCTAGCTAGGTAGCCAGCAACGGTGACGCCGTTCAACCGGGAATAACTCAAATAGATCCAGTTAGTTAGCTAGCTAATAGATGACAAATAGATAGCTAGCTAGTTAGACATCTAATAGATGGCAAATAGATAGCTAGCTAGATAGCCAGCAACGGTGACTCCGTTCAACCGGGAATAACTCAAATAGATCCAGTTAGCTAGCTTGCTAATAGATGACTAATAGATAACTAGCTAGCTAACTACCCAGTTAGACAGCTAATAGATAGCAAATAGATAGCAAATCTCTCAAGGTCACTTTACAGTCACAGGATTAATTTTCTTCTGTGGGTGAGCAGCGGCAGCCACAAGCGCCAGCGTTCACTCAACACCGAAGTAACTGAAATAGATAGAAAGCGAGCTTGCTAATAGATAGCTAACGCAGTAGATAGTCACCTAGACAGCTAGCCATCTTGATAACCGGCTAACCGGATAGCCAGCCAAACAAAACATTAAAAAACAAAAACTATAACAGAGTCCATGAAATCCATCCAAGGCAATTCGCTCTGACCCTCTACATCCTGGTCACCACATCTTTCACTCCTTCCCTCGCGTAAGCACCACAACCCTTAAACTTGAACTCAATTGACAATTACCCAATGTTAAAATGGCACTTGACGGGAACCATTTTAGGGACTGATTATTTCAAGAGATTTTTTTTTAGGTCAAACCGCAACATGGACGCCAACGCGTCGTATTAGACACATTAAGGCAACCATCAAACAAATGAGATGCTGGGAGCAAAGAGTGTAACAGAGAAATAGAAATGATCTGTCAGGAAGGGGATGGGGGTGGGATTTTTTTTTTTTTTTCGTCGCCGTGGAGGGGAAAGTGGTACAGGGAAGAAAATCAAAAGCGTCACAAACGTGCTTGGCTGGAGATGACGAGCTGGTGAGCGGAAAGAGAGAAATCAAAGGGAAACCGCGACGGAGATGGAATATTCAAGTCGCTCTTGACACCTTTACAGTCTGTTGCGCCAGGCGGGACGTCTGGGGACAAATATTGACTCATACAATCACATACAGTGATACCTCGGTTTACGAACCCCTTGGCTTACGAACTTTTCGGTTTACGAACATTACATTTATGAAACTTATCTTAGCATAAGAACTTTACCTTGGCATACGAACTTTTGTTTGACTGATGTGTCATTCGCGAACGAGCCCGTTCTTCTAACAACAAAATGGCAGCCGACTGTTTTTGTCCTCTATTTCCCGCCCCCAGTCGTCGGTTAAAGCCACGTGATTGACACTTTTATTTGATAGGTTTAGATCGGTTTATGTATATGAATTTGGCATCTCATATATAATGTACATAGCTCAATAGCTCACTAGATAGCTAGCTGCTAAATAGCTAAATAGCTAGCTTCTACATAGCTCAATAGCTAGCTGCTAGAAAGCTCGATAGCTAGCTGCTATATAACTCGATCTCTAGAAAGATAGCGCGATCACTAGCAAGATAGCTCGATAGCTAGCAGGATAGCTAGCAAAATAGCTCGATATATATACAGTAAAGTCTCGTTATATCGATATCGGATATATCGATAGTCCCGGTTATATCGATACTATTTCTATGCACGCACGGCGAAAATTACATGAAAACAGGGTCGGATATATCGATAGTCCCGGTTATATCGATATTTTTTCGGACTCCCTTGAATATCGATATAACGAGACTTTACTGTATATATATATATATATATATATATATATATATATATATATATATATATATATATATATATATATATATATATATATATATATATACACATACATACACATTTGGGTACTCCTTTACACTGACCAAATGTTCCAAAAGTCCCGCCTCGCAGTCCTGACACCGCACAACCACACCCGCTTCAATATCGAACCATCCACCACCCTGAAAGGTTAAAGGTGCCATGTGTTTTTAGCTTTGTGTTCACTCCCCCCTCCTTCCCCTCCACCATCCCCCTACCACAACTGCTGTCAGAGACAAAGAAGAGAAATGTACGTGAACACTCCTGCGTGTGTTTATTGTTGTGTACGTGAAGGAAGGAAACAAGAGCTGGTTGCATAGACGAAGCAAACCTCGCAACCCCCTCCACTGAACCCCCCCCTGGGGCTATCCTGGTGCGAAGGACAGGAAGTAAGCAAGGCGCCCTCGTGGCCCACTGGTATTAATAGAAGCGAGCTGCACCAGGGTGGGTGGGCTCCTTTCGAAACTAATATATCTAAACTCACCTGGATGACGCTACACTCGCGATTAGCTGAATAGTGGCTAAGAAAACTAGCATTGAAAAAAGAAATCGTTCGACCATGCTAGCCATGGTCACAAGCTAAAATTTTACAACTCTATTTTGGACGGCATTTCCACACCTGGTTCTACCTAGACCCAATCGAGTCCCGCCCCCCCCCCTGACCATTTTGTGAACTTTGCACACCGCGGTGACCGCCGCAGAATGTTTCCTAAGCTAACAGCTGGCCGCGCACGTAGCATCACCCTTACGGGGCTGTTAATTCTTTTTTTTTTAGCGTTAAACTGAGCAAAAGAAGAGGTGGAGAAAACTCATTTGCGTTGTCGGCTGTTGCCTCGAAGGAGAGACGAAAGGTGGTAGAGGGGGGAGGGGGGGTCGGGCGGTTATAATATTTTGAATACGTTCACCAATGGTGGACGACAGTAATAATAATACATTTCATTCATAAGCGGCTTTCAAAACTCTAAAGGTCATTTTACAGTCACTCAACCTGGAATAACTCAAATAGATAGAAAGCTAGCTATCTAGCTAAACCTTGAGAGTTTTGAAAGGTGCTTAAAAATAAAATGTATTATTATTATTTATTAGGTGGCTAGGTAGCTATATAGCCGGCTCGCTGGTTATCTAGCTAGGTATCTAGCTGGCTTTCTGGCTAGCTAGCGAGCGATCTATCTGTATATTTATGAGCTATATGGCTGGCTAGCTTTCTAGCTAGCCATATATTAGCTATCTAGCTAGCTTTCTATCTATTTGAGTAACTTCCAGAGTGAGTGAACGGTGGCGCGTGTGGCTGCCGCTGCTCACCCACAGAAAAACTGATCCTGTGACTGTAAAGTGACCTTGAGAGTTTTGAAAGGCACTTAGAAATGAAATGTATTATTATTATTATTATTATTATCATTATTATTATTATTAGATAGCGAGCTGGCTAGCTAGCTATATAGTCGGCTATCTAGCTAGCTGGCTTTCTGGCTGGCTAGCGAGCTATCTATCTGTATATTTATTAGCTTATTCGCTATATGGCTGGCTAGCTTTCAAGCTAGCTATCTATTACCTATCTATTAGCTAGCTAACTAGCTTTCTATCTAATTGAGTTGAAAACTGATCCTGTGACTGTAAAGTGACCTTGAGAGTTTTGAAAGGCACTTAGAAATTAAATGTATTATTATTATTAATAGATAGTGAGCTACATAGCGAGCTAGCCAGCCACAGTAGCAGGTAAAAGTAAGGTTTCCCCTTGGGTGTTTTTCCAGGGCGTTCGGTTGCCGTCTTTGGGGACGTCGGGTAGTGTAACAGGAGCTCGTTGGCTGGCGCTCATTAAAAAAAACCTCTCACAGGGAACACATAAGGCTTTCACAGCTTTGTTTGCTAGCACATTCTTGGCTGACACTGAGGAAACCAAAGCCCAAAGTACTGTTACTTTTTTTGTATACAGTGAAACTAAATGGTCAAAACCGCCTGAGAACGAATGCAGCCGGACACAATCAACCACCCCCCCCCCCTCCCGTCACAACTACGCGCCATTACTACCAACAAGTCCCTCACCTAGCCCGCTCAATAACCTGTAAAGATTTACTGTTTAGGGCCCATTATTTCCTGCTTTCAAGTCACACATTGTCAAAGGCGAGGGCAGAGTTTATTAAGGCGGCAGTCACAAGGCCCGAGAGCTAAATCATGTGTATATATGAGTGTATGTATGCATTTTCTAAAAGTGATTGAGGAAAGGAGGGAAAACAGTGTCGTCGATTCTATGGCGGATGAAAGTCAATCCCATATAATAGCATATTAAGCGCTTTGTTACAGCTTCAGCTGTTGTTATAATAATAATAATAATAATAATAATAATAATAGATAACTAATAGCTAGCTAGATAGCTAGTTAGACAGCTAATACAGAGCAAATAGATAGCTAGCTAGGAAACCAGCAACGGTGACCCGTTCAACCGGGAATAACTCAAATAGGTCTAGTTAGCTAGCTAGCTATAGATAGATAGCTAACTAGTTAGACAGCTAATAGATAGCAAATTAATAGCTAGCTAGATAGCCGACAACGGTGACCCCGTTCAACAGGGAATAAATCAAATAGATCAAGTTAGCTAGCTAGCTAATAGATGACCAATAGCTAGCTAGATAGCTAGTTAGTTAGACAGCTAATAGATAGCAAATAGAGAGCAAATAGATAGCTAGCTAGATAGCCGGCAACGGTGACCCGTTCAACCGGGAATAAATCAAATAGATCAAGTTAGCTGGCGAGCTAATAGATCACTAATATTTAGCTAGCTAGATAGCTAGTTAGTTATACAGCTAATAGATAGCAAATAGATAGCTAGCTAGGTAGCCAGCAACTGTGACCCGTTCAACCGGGAATAACTCAAATAGATCAAGTTAGCTAGCTAACAGATGGCTAATAGCTTGCTAGCTAGATAGCTAGTTAGACAGCTAATAGATAGCAAATAGATGGCTAGCAAAGTAGCCAGCAATGGTGACCCCGTTCAAGCGCTATATAAATCAATATAAATTGTATTGGCAAATAAATGCTAAAAGAATACAACCTTTTTAGAAAACAAACGGCGAAGCAACGATTTGAAAGACAATTCTTTATCCTCCACGAGGAAAAACACAATAAGCGCCGTAGTGATGAGCTTAGACGAGTTGGGACATTGCAGTGTGCAGTATCAAATATGCCACATTTATTAACACAATGGCAAAACAAGATTTGGGATCGTTTTGGAACAAGAAACATGGTTACAAAACAAATTAAACACGTGTCGCAGTGTCAAAAAGTGTCTTTTCATATCTTTAAACGTGCTTGGTGTGAAATAGTGTTAAATTGGTTGTTTTAATAAGTTCTCTCGACTGCATATTCTATCCCTGTGACATAAATTGACGACTTCCTGGCTAACTTGATCGCTAAACAGACGTACCATGATATTATGTAAGATATCTTCGCAAAAGAGGAGCTGTCACAAGCTAGCTTTGAAGATAGCTAACTTGATAGCTAGGCCTTTACTAGCTATCAAGCTAGCTGTCTCACCACGCAGCAAATGAATCAGCAAGATCATTAATAAAAGGAAGTCTATAAACATGGCAGGGAAACAGTTTGATGGTTGACATAAATAACAAAATAATAATAATAACAATAAATTCGGGTACTACCACACATTGACAACATTTCTGAAAAGTTCCATCTGTTTCTGGACCGAACAGAATATACAACGTGGATTACAGTAAATACAAAATTAATAAGATGAGGCTTTTTTTAACAACTCTCAGGTGCGGCGATTAACATGTTTATTATGTTCGAGCAGCTGTTAAAATGTTCCACATAAGAAGAGAACATGTGCGGTCTTCAAACACGCTAAATAGATCGTGTAGTGGTGAAACTATTTCACTGTCATTATCAAGCGTTTCCGCAAAGTCATCTTTTACCCTCGCTAATACAAAGTACGGGAAGGATTCTTTTAAGGTAACGCAACAAAATGGCGGTCTCATTTATGAATTCAAGATATCAGACCAATGGATGGAGCAGTTCCTTCACATTTTCATTTTTGGACACGTTTGGCCAAATTAAGTCCAAGAATGGTACTTTTTATCGTACAGTAAAGTCTCGTTATATCGATATTCAAGGGAGTCCGAAAAAATATCGATATAACCGGGAATATCGATATATCCGACCCTGTTTGCATGTAATTTTCTCTGTGCGTGCATAGAAATAGTATCGATATAACCGGGACTATCGATATATCCGATATCGATATAACGAGACTTTACTGTATTTATTTATACATACTATGTTTTTTTGCACATAGTGCAAAAAACTTTTGCACTCAGAAGCGGTTTTGCACATTTACAGTATAAATCTCAGTCTGCTGACATTTTTATTTTTACTATGCTTAGAATATCTTGTTTTTTTTAACCTTTCACCCCCACCACCATCCCCTGTCAAATTGCTGCTGTGGACTGCAAATTTCCCCATTGTGGGACAATTAAAGGTTTTCTGATTTTGATTTAGTTATGTATTTATGTATTTATGTATTTATGTGTTTATGTGTTTGTGTGCTTATGTGTTTGTGTGCTTATGTGTTTCTGTGTTTGTTTGTTAATGTTTGTTTATGTGTTTATGTGTTGATGTGTTAATGTGTTGTGTTGATATGTTGATGTGTTGATGTATTTAAGTATTTATGTATTCAAATATTTATGTATTGAAATATTTATATATTGAAATATTCATATACTTAAGTATTTATGTATTTATGTATTTATTTATATATATGTGTTGATGTGTTGATGTGTTAATGTGCTGACGTGTTGATGTATTGATGTATTGATGTATTTAATGTAAGTATTTATGTATTTACGTATTTATGTATTTAAATATTTATGTATTTAAATATTTATGTATTTAAATATTCATATATTTAATATTTATGTAATTTTTTTATGTATTTATTTATGTATTTATGCATGTATTTATGCATGTATTTATGTATTTTTTGATTGTTGCTGTACCGATGACCATGTTGTGTTTGGGAGCCTTTTACTGAGCGAGTTGCTTGTTCTGTAGCCACAAAGGGACCTAAGTCTTCTTGTGCCGGTCCCAGAAGATGTATTTATGTATTTATTTATGTATTTGTTTATGTATTCATTTAAATATGAAAGGGAGAAAAAAAATGGTACTTGGGACATGTTGAACCCTATGAACCACCGAGTCACCGTTTGGCCTATTTCTGCCTCAGCTGATCATCGACTCTCACACACACACTCACACATCCACGTGCTCTCGCATGCTTTTGGCCGCCCGCCAAGGCCTGTCATCGCCTCTACAGTATCACTTCTGCTGTATTTATATCCGAGGGGCCCCCGTGCGGCAAGTTGGCAGGTCGGGTTCTGCGCGAGGAAGTGTTTCAGCTGCAGGTTGCGTTTCCTTTACAAAGAAGTTGACATTGGGAGCTACTTATTGTGTAAGGTGCTTAGGAAATAACTCTACCTTGAAAGGTGTTCCCCAGTTGACGGAAAAGACCTTTTCAAAACATTAATAACTTCTCCTTAGGCACATTATTCCATTGATAGTTGGACAATCGCGATATTACTTAAAAACAGCAGAATTGTACACATAATGAACTGTTATCAATGTCACGATTCCGCCATCTCTGATTAGATTCGTTTCACACTTGGGAAAAAAAAAGCCACAACTTCAATCAGTAAAATAAACAGTGTCATAGACGTGTAAAACGGAGTTAATCAGTCAGCATCGTAAAACAATAACGCGAAATCATTGACTAAGGTGTAGTGCGTCGCTTAGGGGTTTCATTCATTTTTTTTGAAGCCATTCGTAATCTTAAACGCAACAACACAACGGTCATAAAAATGAGGGGGTACAACAACACTCTGGCCTAATTTTCAAAAAGTGTTGTGATAAAAGTGATTAAAAAAAAACTTGAAGCAAAAAACTGCAGCGCGAGTGTAATTAACTACTGTACATTGCCGTAGAACATTAAAAATAATGAAATGAATACATAAATAAATCAATAAATAAATACATAACTACATAAATACATAACAAAAAAATAAACAGATAAATAAATACATATATAAATACCCAAATATTTAAACACATGAATATTTAAATATATGCATTTTTCAATACATACATATTTAAATACATAAACATGAAACATTAACTTTTTTTGACTCGAGCAAGAATATAATGAGGCTTCGTTTTCGGATTTATGTAAAATAGAAAAAAATGGTAGGACTGTAGTATGTATTGTGATAATTAACGCTAATGCTAATAAGCTAGCAAAGCTATAGCCGAATGTTTTGTGGCAAATAGCTCTCGCCGTGTGAAACATTAACCTTTTTTTAAATCGAGCAAGAGTATAATGAGGCTTCGGTTTCGGATTAATGTAAAATAGAAAAAATGGCAGGATTGTAGTCGTTCATTTTAGGATTATTGGCTCAATGTACTGTGATAATTAACACTGATGCTAACAAGCTAGCAAAGCCAAAGATGAGTGTTTTGTGGCGATTAGCTTTTGCTGTGTGAAACATTAACTTTTTTTGACTCAAGCAAGAGTATAAAGAGGCTTTGGTTTCGGATTTATGTAAAATAGAAAAACATGGTAGAATTGTAATCATTCCTTTTAAAATTATTGATTCAATGTATTGTGATAATTAACACTGATGCTAATAAGCTAGCACAGCTATAGCCGAGTGTTTTGTGGCATTTAGCTTTCGCTGTGTGAAACATTAACTTTTTTTTTGACTCGAGCAAGAGAATAATGAGGCTTCGGTTACGGATTTATGTAAAATAGAAATAAATGGTAGGATTGTAGTCATTCATTTTAGGATTATTGACTCAATGTATTGGGATAATTAACATTGATGCTAATAAGCTAGCAAAGCTAAAGTCAAGTGTGGTGTGGCGTTTAGCTTTTAGATTAATGGAAAATAGAAGTCAATGGGAGGATTGTAGTCATTCATTTTAGGATTATTGACTCGATGTATTGTGATAATTAACACTGATGCTAATAAGCTAGCACAGCTATAGCCGAGTGTTTTGTGGCATTTAGCTTTCGCTCTGTGAAACATTCACTTTTTTTTTTGACTGGAGCAAGAGAATAACGAGGCCTCAATTTCGGATTAATTTACAAAGAGAGGCTAACGACGCTAAACCAATGCTATTTTCATTAGCCTATCGATAGCGTTTCATTCAAACACCTTTCAAAGAATCTACAGTTAATTTGAAATAAATTATAGCTTACAGGGGTGTGTAATTTATTTATTTATATCTTTTTTGGGGCATGTGTTCATGTTCTTTCCGGCCCACGTGCCACGTGGCTAGCGTTCCGGTACATGATACCGTTAGCAATCTGGTCGGGTCAGAGATGCAAATGGCTAACAGCCACTTTTCTTTCAGGCACCCCAAGAAAAAGCTTTTAAAAGACGCTCTTTACTGCCACATTAAAGCGTCCGTCCCTGTGACAGAGCGAGCGTATTTAGTATTCTGCGGCCACTTGCTTGTTTTCAACAGTTATAACACGACATCCGCGCTGTCTTTTATGTCGCGCCTCCCAGTGGAATTAGCGGCATAAAAGGAATCCTTATGCGTTCTGGCTACTTCCAGATGGCTATGGGAGCGCTTTTATCTTTTTCGTCGTCGTCTTTCACTTTTTTTTCTCTTTTTATTTCCACGACATGAAAGTACCACGGGTAGATCTTTGCTTTGTCAACTTCATTCTCTTCAATTTCAACCCCCCCACCACCCCCTTAAAATATAAAGAGCGTTTCAGGAGGGAGCTCTTCCAATGAATGGGATTCATAAGCGTTCTAATCTGCGCTGCGAAAATTGATCTGAGAAGTTTCCCAGAGCGATCTGCCGGCTTACATAATGGGATCATAACAAGGAAGTGCCTGGGAGAATATTTACTTTTATCGCTGTTTGCCTTCACAAACGCTTTGTTGATCCCAGCTGGGATTCGTATTAAGGACATTTTCGGTCAAAATTGTAAACAGGTTTTAGCATGTGAAAGGAATTTAAGAAAAAGAAAAAAAAAATTGTCAAGCTAACAGAACGGAAACTCAAAAGCTAAACGGGGATCAGATTCACCGAGTCGTAAAAGGAACACAATTGCCCCCAAAAACGTCGTAAGCTTTGGAGTTGTTGGCCCCGTTTCAAGCTCAGATAACTCCAGACCCATATAACTTAGGAATTAACAATTTTTTACTGACAAAAGAAGAGAGTCTACGGTTCCTTACGCTGCATTTAATATTTATGTTGTCCTAAAACTCTGTGGGTCCTGGAATTTCAGTAAAAATGACAAAAACCCTGGCACTAGAGTGGAAACATTTTGCACATATCTGGTAGTGAATGAGTTTCGACTGCTTAGCCTAATATCTAGCTAGCTATGAGATATATATATATATATATATATATATATATATACAGTAAAGTCTCGTTATATCGATATCGGATATATCGATAGTCCCGGTTATATCGATACTATTTATATGCACGCATGGAGAAAATTACATGCAAACAGGGTCGGATATATCGATAGGCCCGGTTATATCGATATTTTTTCGGACTCCCTTGAATATCGATATAACGAGACTTTACTGTTTATATATATATTGGCTGGCCGGCTAGCTAGCTATTGGCTATCTATTGGCTGGCTGGCTGGCTGGCTATCTATTGGCTGTCTGGCTAGCTATTGGCTGGCGGGCTGGCTAGCTATTGGCGATCTATTGGCTAGCTAGCTATTGGCGATCTATTGACTAGCGAGCTAGCTATTGGCTATCTAGCTAGCGGGTACCTATTGGCTAGCTAGGATTCTATCTATCTGAGTGACTTCCGCTGGCGCGTGTGGCCGCCGCGGCTCACCCACAGAAAAACTTGTGACTGTAAAGTGACCTTGAGAGTTTTGAAAGGCGTTTATGAATGACATTTATTATTCATATTATTAAACCAGGATGAAGCTACTCAGGGCTACAGAGTACAGGAAATATGCCTAAAGTTTTATTCAACCTAATACACCCCCCTAACCCCACGTCTCGCCTCCCATGTTCTTATAATATCCATGTTAGGCTATGCTCACCAAAAGACTCTGAATTGTCCCCGAGGATCGAGCCCCATACAACGCCTACAGTATGTCGGCTGTCACTACACAATGGAAGACTTGTCAAAGCTGACCGCCGCGCATTTCTCTGCCATGTCAGCGCATGCCAAGAGGTTGGATTCAAAGAAAACGGTCATGGGCGACAATTTAATCTAGCCCACGTGCGCCAGTGTCACTGCGGGTATGGAGGTATGACAGCGGGCTATATCATTACAGGGACAAGGTTCAACTGTGTGCCGCTGTGCAACACAACCCCCCTGAGCAAGGCATTCTTTCGGTAAAAAAAAAAAAAAAAAAAAGGGGGGGGGGGGGGGAAATGATGACAACCTCGGCCTATGTGACAAATTTACAAGGGTCCCCGTATCGGATTTGTGACCCCCCCCCCCCCCACCCCTTAGGCCTGCAGGCCTCAATGTGGAATGAAATGGTTCAATATTTTCAAAGTAAGAGTTTCAACTAGTGTTATAAAATATTTTGACATTAGATCCATTGTGATTTTTTTAAATACAGTAAAGTCTTGTTATATTGATATTCAAGGGAGTCCGAAAAAATATCGATATAACCGGGACTATCGATATATCCGACCCTGTTTGCATGTAATTTTCTCCGTGCGTGCATAGAAATAGTATCGATATAACCGGGACTATCGATATATCCGATATCGATATAATGAGACTTTACTGAATTATGTAACTTGAAATTTCCTAAAATCGTGTTAGTGGATGACTATCAATGATATTTAAAATTATAAACAAAGTAATGAATAATAATTGATTACTCTGGGGTCTATCTGACAATTCAATTCCACTGTGAAACGTACAATAAAATTGAAAATTCACAAGCACCAAACCAATGTTTATATTTTCTTGAAAAAAGAAAAAAAAAGAAATTGTAAATAACATAACTAGCTATCTTCTTATATTATTATTATTATTATTATTATCCAAAAATCCTACTGGGCCCTCCGCACCCTGCCCACCACCTTTTCCAGCTACTCCCCTCAGGCATGCGCTACCGATCCATGCGCACCAAATCCAGCAGACATTTAAACAGCTTCTTCCCCCAAGCCATTAACTCTTTGAACTCTTTCAACAGTAGCCAAAATGGAACTGTATAGTGCCACTTAGCAGTTTTTTTGACGACGATACTAGTGCAGCGTGTTCTACCGGAAACAAATTCCTTGTGTGTTCTACATACTTGGCAATAAAGATGATTCTGATTATTATTATTATTACTATTACTATTATCATTATTATATTATTTTTGTATACATTGTTTTTTTTTTTACTTTATATTCAGGGTTGAGTGAACGCTGGCGCGTGTGGCTGCCGCTGCTCACCCGCAGAAAAAAAATATCCTGTGACTGTAAAGTGTCCTTGAGAGTTTTGAAAGGTGCTTATAAATAAAATGTATTATTATGATTATTATTATTATTATATTATTATTATTATTATTATTATTATTATTAATTCATAATAAATAATATTCCCACTTAAAATTTTTGTCACAAGAGGCACATTATTATTATTATTATTAGTATTATTATTAATTCATAATAAATAATATTCCCACTTAAAATTTCTGTCACAAGAGGCACAAACCATATTCCCTTGGCTCATTGAATCTTTGTAACCCAACCGTTTTGGGGTTATTTAATATCATTTTTACATTCACAACAAACACACAAAAAAAAATTTGAGAGAGAAAGATAGATGCACAGCGTTGGGGATGGGGGGGGGGGGGGTCGACACTCGCGACGAGAGCCGGCGAGTACAGGGACACAGATAAGGTTGCGAGAGCAGAAGGCTAAATTTAAATGGTAATTGGCCGACTTCCACAAGCTTGTGGGCATTTTAATGAGTCATAATAACTTCATTTAAAACCAGCTGAGCAGAAAATAGATTGGCGAGGAGCCCGTGGCTAGTATGGATTTGTGTTGTGCCCATCCAAAGCGCACACATACACACACAAAACCCCCAAAACTCAAGGGATGTCTATCCAGGGCATCTGACAAAAGAACTGGGACTCACTCATACGTTGTTTCTTGATGTAATGCGCTATTAACAGCAAGCAAAGGGGTAATACATATTCAAATCAGCCATCCAAATGGTTTCTTTGCCATCATTTTGTTTCCAGAGGCTACTTTTGGGAGAGAAATTTCAAGCTCATTTGTGGGGGAGGGGGTTAACGTTTCGATCCCATCACACTTAAAATGGCGGATGGAGCGCATTCAAGATGGCGCCCGAGTAGGTAGCTGTTAGCAAGTTTTTTTTCTTGTTTTTTTCTTGTTTTTGTGTTTTCTTTTGTCACTCGGTGTTAAGGCAATTTGCTATACGAACACATTTTAAACATCTTTACTATATCTTTTCGCATCATTTTGTTTTTCTTGGACTTCCTGTCACGTCACGTCCTACCCTTTACATGACGTCACATCCTGTCCGTCTTTATTCAAGCTCCCCTCTCTCTCTGGCCCTCTTCAACCGACCTCACAATGTCTCTGCTGTCTACAAGATTAAAATAATCTTTTTTTGTTCAACGCATTGGTTCTTGCTGATTTTACTACCATCTTCTAACATCGTGACAAGCCGTGAACCAGAGGGAAGGATCATTTTTAGACCATCACTTGGTTTTTTGTAATGGGCAGCATTTTCACTGTTCTGTTTTGTTCAGCGAATCCTTGGGTAAAACACTGAAGGAAATCCAAGATGGCGCCCGAGTAGGCAGCCGTCAGCAATAATAATAATCATAATAATAATATATTTCATTGATAAGCGCCTTTCAAAACTCTCAAGGTCACTTACCAGTCCTTTTTTGTTGTTTTTGCCATTTTGTGTTTTTGTAATGGGCAGCGTTCTCACAGTTCCATTTTGTTCAGCGAATCCTTGGGTAAAACGCTGAAGGAAATCCAAGATGGCGCCCGAGTAGGCAGCCGTCAGCAATAATAATAATAATCATAATAATAATATATTTCATTTATAAGCGCCTTTCAAAACTCTCAAGGTCACTTAACAGTCCTTTTTTTGTTGTTGTTTTTGTCATTTTGTGTTTTTATAATGGGCAGCGTTTTCACAGTTTCGTTTTGTTCAGCGAATCCTTGGGTAAAACTCTAAAGGAAATCCAAGATGGCGCCCGAGTAGGCAGCTGTTAGCAAGTGCGCTTAGGAGCCTTGCTTCTTTTTTTTGTTTTTGTGGTTTCTTTTGTCATTTTGTGTTTTTGTATAGTAGAACGGATACAAATTGTTTTTTCAGCATTTTTGGCCTTTTCGGCAGCACCGATATACCAGCACTGTTTTTGATCGATGGGATGTTGGTGATATTTGACTGTAATCGCTGGAACGCTCAGGGGCGATGGTGTTTTTTTTTGCGCCTGTAATAAGCAGCATTTTCACAGCCGCACTTTGTTCAGGTCGGTTGCTGATGGACTGTCTGCGTATGTGGAACTGTCGCGGCTTGGAATTGAAGCGGATTTACATGGCACAGGAGATGTGAAACAATCTCTCTTGGATGCTACGGCTTTGTGTTTGCTTTCACCATTCAGCTTGTAGCAGACGTGAATATTTCACCATGACGTCCCTGATCCACTGGTGAAAAGGAGGATTTGATCTCTCCTCTTTAATCTAGAACTGCTTTGTGCAACAAGGGTGCAGAAAGTGCTTAAAATTGAATGACTCACTGTGTCTTTTGTGTTGTGTCACATTATTTGTTGTTTAGTTATCACCACGTAGGCTTAGTGGGGCAATCAGAGCCAGTCATAGAACATAATCAGTCAGGACAAAAGAAGTAATCAGATCTTTGTGTTGTCATATTGTTTTTTTTTTTGTTCTTTTGACTTCAAGATGTCGCCGCAAGCGTGGCTGCCTTTACGGCAGCTCCTGTATTTTGTTTTTCTACTTCTTCCTTTCCTTTCCTCTTCCTTTCATCACTTTGCTGCCGTGAAATGTACATTTCTCCACTGCGAGACTAATAAAGGCACATCCAATCCAATCCAATCCATCACAACAGCACCCAAAAAAACAAATTTGCACTTCCTGTGAGAAACTTCAAACTGCAGTAGGTATGCGTTTGAGCCTGTTTGTGATCTTGTCGCAAGCCCCCTTCTCTACCCCCCCCCCCCCCCAAATGACTCCAAAATTCACACACGATCCTGCCAGCATGCATTAGCGTTTGTTGACCGAGTGTGTTCTAGAGTCAGTATCATTCAAATTTTTAGGAGAGCAAATTAATTGGCAAGCTTTTGGCGATAATTGACTTTGACCGCACACACACACACACACACACACACACACACACACACACACACACACACGTCGATGACAACAAAGCAGCTGGGCTGACGGAGGGAAGGCGGGAGGGAGGGAGCGGAGGGATGATGAAGCGAATCCAAAATTTAATCGACTGTGTTCTTGTTTTGAGCAGAAGGCACACAGTGTACTGTACAGCGAGGACACATTAAAAAAAAAACGCTCAGTCTCGACCCAAAAAAAAAAAAAAAAACCAACAAAGAAACAGATACAGAAAAGGAATAAAAGGAGAGCTGGTTGGAAGTGGTGGTGGGGGGGGTTTTAGTAGACACGCAGACGTTTCGGCAGTCACTCTCCATCAAAACACTTGTCTCGCATACAAAAATAAGATCTGGCATTGGTGCAGAATACCAAATCAGGCCCATTAAGCGCAGCGAAAGGGTTGCGTGCTACTTAGCAACCTTCCCCCCCCCCCCCCCCCCCCCCCAAAAAAAAGGATTGGAAGCTACGTTACCGCCTTTGGAAACTCAAAATGACTCCACATGATGATATCAAAAGCGTTTGATGAAGAGGTCGCACAAAATGGCGACACGGAGGACTTTGTTTGGAATAAATAATGAGTCACCGGAGTGATGAAGTCATGACGGAATTCTAATAATAATAATAATAATAATAATAATAATAATAATAATAATACATTTCATTTATAAGCACCTTTCAAAACTCTCAAGGTCAATTTACAGTCACAGGATCAGTTTTTCTGTGGGAGAGCAGCGGCAGCCACACACGCGCCAGCGTTTACTCATCCCGGAAGTAACTCAAATAGATAGAAAGCTAGCTAGCTAGCCAGCCAATGGTTAGTGAATAAATCGCTAATAGATAGCCAAAAAGCCAACAGCTAGCCAGCCAGACAGTTTACAGTCAGCTAGACAGCTAATAGCTATCTAACTAGCTAGCTAATGGATAGCGAATAAATAGCTAATAGATAGCCAGAAAGCCAACAGCTAACAAGCCAGACAGTTTACAGTCAGCGAGACAGCTAATAGCTATCTAGCTAGCTAGCGAATGGATTGAAAATAAATAGCGAATATAGATAGCCAGATAGCCAACAGCTAGCCAGTCAGACAGCTTACAGTCAGCTAGAGCTCATAGCCAGATAGCTAGCTAATTGATAGCAATTAAATAGCAAATATAGATAGTCTACAGCTAGCCAGTCAGACAGCATACAGTCAGCTAGACAGCTAATAGCTAGCTAGCTAGCTAATGAATAGCAAATATAGTAAATATAGATAGCCATATAGCCAACAGTTAGCCAACCAGACAGCTTACAGTCAGCTAGACAGCTCATAGCCAGATAGCTTGCTAATGGATAGCAATTAAATAGCAAATTTAGATAGTCTACAGCTAGCCAGCCAGACAGCATACAGTCAGCTAGACAGCTCATAGCCAGATAGCTTGCTAATGGATAGCAATTAAATAGCAAATTTAGATAGTCTACAGCTAGCCAGCCAGACAGCATACAGTCAGCTAGACAGCTAATAGCTAGCTAGCTAGCTAATGGATAGCAAATAAATAGTAAATATAGATAGACATATAGCCAACAGTTAGCCAACCAGACAGCTTACAGTCAGCTAGACAGCTCATAGCCAGATAGCTAGCTAATGGATAGCAAATAAATGGTAAATATAGATAGCCATATAGCCATCAGTTAGCCAACCAGACAGCTTATAATCAGCTAGACAGCAAATAGCTAGATGAATTATCAGCTTTTTCTTTTCAGAGATTCCCCCCCCCACCACCACCACTCATGCCCTCTCACACATTTTTGAATTTGTAGCCTGGAAGGCATTCAAGTTTCATTAATTTCTGGGTTTGGGCACAGTACAGCATGTTCCTGGACTCAACATCTGCGAGCGATCATAAATTCTGGTATGCTGGCAGAACATCCAGACCTGCCGGCACTAAATGTGTCGTCATCGGCGTGAGGGAGACGCAAGCCATCGCCACACACAATTATTATAAAAAAAAAGAAAGAAAAAGTGTGAGACAAAGACGCATTTCGATTTGATTGATCCTTTTTTTGTAATTAATTTTATCTCGCTAGCTAGCTGTCTTTCTCACGCTAGGTAGCTGCCTCTCGCTCGCTAGGTAGCTGTCTCTCTGTTGCTAGCTAGCTGTTTCTCTCGCTAGTTCGCTGTCTTTCTCTGGCTAGTTAACAGTTTCTCTCGCTAGTTAGCTGTCTTTCTCTGGCTAGTTAGCTGTTTTTCTCTCGCTAGCTACCAATCTCTCTCACTAGCTAGCAGTTTCTCTCACTATCTAGCTGTCTTTCTCTCGCTAGCTAGCTGTATCTCTCGCTAGCTTTTTCCCTCACTAGCTAGCTCTCTCCCTCGCAGCTAGCTGTAGCTATCTCACTCCCTCAATAGCTTGGTGGAGCTAGCTCTGTCTCTCGATAGCTAGCTCTAACTTTGCTCTCTCCCTCGCTAGCTAGCACTAGATTTGCTGTCTCCCTCGCTAGCTAGCTGTAGCTTTTCACTCTCTCTTGCTAGCTAAATCTAGCTTTGCTCTCTCTTGCTAGCTAGCTCTAACTAGCTCTCTCTCTCTCGCTAGGTAGCTCTAGATTTCCTCACTCTCTTGCTAGCTAGGTCTAGCTTTGCTCCCTCGCTAGCTAGCTTGCTCTAGCTTTGCTCCCTCGCTAACTAGCTAATAATAATAATAATAATAATAATAATAATAAAAATACAAATATACATTGCATTTATCAGCGCCTTTCGAAACTATCAAGGACACTTTACAGTAAGCTAGCTATCTCTAGCGAGCTTTCTAGCTAGCTCTCTGTTTCGCATTTGAATTACATTGTTTTGCTATTTTGGGCTTACTGGTTATTGCCAACAAGCCTTTCGGAACAATCTGGTGATGTAATGCTGAATCAAACGGCCCAAAATAAATACATAAATAAAAAAGGGACCTCGCTGGTGTGGTTTGGAAGAACTTCTTTTGCTAACAAAACAAACAAAAAAAAGAATATTTATGGAACATTTCGACGCGGCAGCCGAGGAAGTCGGAAACGTTACAAATGCTGCAAGAAGTTAGCAAAGATTTATTCATCTGGACTAACATTAATCTTGCTTGTTTTCTTTTCCCTTTTTTTGTTACACTTTATGAGCAGAAGCCAAATGAGGAAAAACAGTTAAATACAAACTGTACGTAAAGACCGGAATGTCTCAATTTGATTCTTAAAATCGTAAAAATCCCAACATTGGCAGTTATATGGAACGCAATCCTTCAAAACAAAATACATTTAAAAATATTGCGCAACAGGCAAGATTGCGATATAATCAACGCTGGGTGGAAGACATTCCATAAAGCTTTACAAACCACACAAATCAAAAACCGGTTGAATATTATTAGTACCATCAAAGCTGAGCAGAATTTGAGCTCTTGGGGTTGATGTTATAACAGCGCGACAAGCATTACGAAAGCAGACAGAATAAGCTGGAAATGGGGGCGGGGTTTGTGGCGGGGGGATAAATAAATAAATCAATAAAAACTGGCTGGCACGGAGTAGACTGTACATACTGTACCCTCCCTGGGCGATGGCACGCAGCCCAGAACGGGATAGCGGCCAAATGTCCGCAAACAACGTGCGCACAGACAGGTAAGCAGGCAGGAAAGCAAAGCTGGCAAGCAGGCAGAGAGAGACATAAGCAATAAGACAGGATGGGGTGAAGGGGGGGGGGGGGGGGGGTCAGGAAGACAAGCGCACACCACAAATAAAGAAAAGGAAGACATAATTCAACAGTCATTCAATCTTAAGCACTTCCTGCACCCTCTTTGTTGCATGAAGGAGTTGTCGTTGAAAGAGGAGAGGATCAAAGCGTCCTTTTTACCAGTGGTTAAGGGAAATCAGATGTAGCATCAATAACAGTTGAACAGTAGTTAATAGTTGTTTTGTTTGTGGTGGCTATTTTAGGAATTTTATTTTGTTTTAGAAAAATTGGTATTTTAGAAAATTATGACAGATTTGAGTATCACCATTTAAAAAAATTAAAATCACTATTTTAGAAAATGTGTAAAAATGTGTGAATCGCCATTTTAGAAAATTAAAAAAATATGTTTTAGGAAATCACCATTTTAGATAATTAAAAAAAAATTAAAATAGTCATTTTAGAAAAAAAAAAAAAATCACAATTTTAGAATTTAAAAAAATCAATTCGCCATTTTAGAAAATTGTAAGAAATTTGAAAATCACCATTTTAGATCATTTTTAAAAATTTGAAAAACGCCATTTTAGAAAATTAAAAAATAAATAAAATCACCATTTTAGAATTAAAAAATAAAATAAAAATCACCATTTTAGAAAATTAAGTAAATATTTTGGAAAGTCATTATTTTAGAAAATGTTAAAAAATGAGAAAATCTCCATTTTAGATTATTTAAAAAAATGTAAATCACCATTGTAGAAAATTAAAAAAAATAAAAACACAATTCTAGAACTTTTTTAATAATGTGAAAATCATAATTTCAGATAATTAAAAAAAAATTAAAATTGCCATTTTAGACAATTAAAAACAACTACAATCACCATTTTAGATTTTCTTTTAATTTTAAAATCACCATTTTATAAAATAATAAATAATAATAATAAAAATAATTATAAAAAAATAGAAATCATATTTTTAGAAAAAATTAATAGCCATTTTAGAAAATTAAAAATCAATAAATCACCATTTATTTATTTTGTATTCAAAAATCGCCATTGTAGAAAATTAAAAAGTTTGTAAAATAATCATTTTAGAAAACGTTAAAAAAATTACAAATCACCATTTTAGAAAAAAATTAAAACATTGAAAATCGCCATTTTAGAAAATTAAAAACAATTAAAATTATCATTTTAGATTTTTCCGGGGAAAATCGCCATTTTATAAAATAAATAAAAAACCTTTAGAAAATCATCTTTCACAGCCTAATGTATTAATACCACATGCGGGCCGGATGAAAATTGACCACAGGCCGCATTTGGCCCCCTGGCCGGTCTTTGGACACCAATGCTTTCGACAAACTGCAAGATTGGTTGCTAGTTTTGGTAAGCAGGGGGAATAAATAGACTGATAGGTTGGCAAAGAGAATTTTTTTTTTTTCGGCACAGAGAGGTAAGCAAAATAAATACATAAAAATCCAGACAGACAGATAGACCGAGACAGACAAAGAGAGAGAGAGCGAGACGGCGGTAGAGAGAGAGCGAGACAGGGAGGGGCGGTAGCAGACAGCCGCACTGTTGCTTGATGAAACATTCCCAACACGCGTGGCATACCAAAGAGATGCTTCTGCTCTCTCTCTTCATCTCTCTGATATTCTGTCGGCTGTGAAGCCAATTTGAAGGATGATGATGGCGGCGGCGGCGTTTGGGACTCGGCGAAGTGTCATCATTACACAGCGAGTAAAAATGGAGACGCCGTGTCAGAGCAAGAAAAGCCTTGAAAGTCAGAAAACGGCGGAGGCGGGAGGGTGAGGGAGCGACTGCGAGGGGGGTTATGGGATGGTGGGGAGAAAAGCGTACAAGCAAAACTATCAAAGAATCTTTGCCACGGCACGTGACTCTTCCATAACCGTCGCCCGTCTGCGATACCAGCGCTGCCATCGCTTTTTTTCATCAACAGAAAAAAAAAAAGGAACACGGGCGGCAGTTGTCAAAACTTTTAGCCCCGCCCCCGTGGCTATTTTAGAAAATGTATTTTGGTTTGGAAAATCGGCATTTTAGAAAATTATTACAAATTTGAGAATCACCATTAGTTTATTTAATAACAATTTAAATCAGCATTTTAGAAAATGTTTAAAAATTTATAAATAGCCATTTTGGAAAATATGAACAAAAATATGAAAAAATATGAAAAAAAAAAATACATTTTACCAAATCATAAAATCACCATTTTAGATTTTTTTTTTTAATTTGATAATCGCCATTTTAGAAAATTTTTAAAAATATTTTGCAAAATCACCATTTTAGAATTGTTTTTTTTAAATTTGAAAATTGAATAAAAAGTTTGTACATTTTAGAAAATGTAAAAAAAAATAGAAAACCGCCATATTAGAAAACATTTAAAATCGACATTTTAGAATTGTCTTTTAAATTTGAAAATCGCCATTTCAGAACATTAAATAAAAAGTTTGCAAATTCGTCATTTTAGAAAATGTTAAAAGATTAGAAAATCGCAATTTTAGATAATTAAAAAAAAAATTGAAAATCACCATTTTAGAAAATTAATAAACTAAAATAAAATCACCATTTTAGATTTTTTTTAATTTGAAAATCGCAATTTTAGCAAATAAAAAAAATATTTTAGAAAATTACCATTTTAGAATTGTTTTTTTAATTTGAAAATTGACATTTTAGAAAATTGAATAAAAAGTTTGTACATTTTAGAAAATGTAAAAAAAAATAGAAAACTGCTATTATAGAAAACATTTTAAATCGCCGTTTTCAAAAATCATAAACAATTAAAACCACCATTTTAGAATTGTTTTTTTAAATTTGAAAATCGGCATTTCAGAAAATTAAATAAAAAGTTAGCAAATTCATCATTTTAGAAAATGTTAAAAGATTAGAAAATTGCAATTTTAGATAATTTGAAAAAAATTGAAAATCACATTACAGAAAATTAATAAACTAAAATAAAATCACCATTTTAGATTTTTTTTTAATTTGTAAATCGCCATTTTAGAAAGTAAAAAAAATATTTTAGAAAATCATCATTTTAGAAAATGTTAAAAAAAATTAAAATCGCCATTTTAGATCATTAAAAAATGAAAATCACCATTTTACAAAATTAAAAATATAACATAAAATCACCATTTTAGATTTTTTTTTATTTGAAAATCGCCATTTTAGAAAATGTAAAAAAAATTGAAAATCGCCATTTTAGATAAATAAAAAGTTTGGAAAATCATTTTACAAAATGTAAAAAAAAAAAAATAGAAAATCGCCATTTTAGAAAATTAAAAATATAAAATAAAATCACCATTTTAGATTTTTTTTACATTTGAAAATCGCCATTTTAGAATTTTTTATTTTTTTTTGAAAAACCACAATTTTAGAAAATGTTAAAAACATTTGAAAATCGCCATTTTAGATAATTAAATTAAAAGTTTGGAAAATCATTTTAAAAAATGTAAAAAAAATAGAAAATCGCCATTTTAGAAAATTAAAAATAAAATGAAATCACCATTTTAGATTTTTTTTACATTTGAAAATCGCCATTTTAGAAAATATTTTTTTTTTTTAATTGTCATTTTAGAAAATGTTAAAAACATTTGAAAATCGCCATTTTAGATAATTAAGTTAAAAGTTTGGAAAATCATTTTAAAAAATGTTAAAAAAAAATGTAAAATCGCCATTTTAGAAAAATTAAAAACAATTAAAATCACTATTTTGGTTTGATGGGCTCACCTGAATGCGACAGCAGATGCATGCGTAGACGGAGGCTGTCCAGGAAGCTTTTGCCACACAGTTCGCATCCATAGGTCTTCATCCCGCTGTGCATTTTCCTGCGGATCAAGCAAGAGGGACACGTCAGAATTTCGGGCGATGATTCCAAAGACGCCGAATCAAAAATCACCACCATTTGCAAAATTTTGTTCGGGTGTTATTAACTCATTCACTGCCATTCCCGAATTTAATTGGGAATTGAAAAGCATGACATAGAGCGCCATTCCCGAATTTGCTCAGGTTTTGGTTTTTCTTGCTGGTGGGGTGCCGATAAAGCACTGGTCAGACCTCTGGCCATGTTTTTTCCCTTCCACAAGGGGCAGCATTCGCCTTTTTTCCATGTGAGCGCTATGTTCCAGCTTCAGCTATTGTTAAATCGCTATATAAATCAATATGTATGTCTTGTATTTTGTACAGATGCCCCCATTTCAAGCTCAGATAACTCCAGACCCATGTAACTTAGAAATTAACTTTTTTTTACGAAAAAAGAGTCAACGATTTTTTTTTTCAAGTTGCTCGACTATATCTAAAATTATATTGATATTTGGTCTAATTTTAACATAAAACTGTCAAATATGATGTCAATATGTCAATATTTCACCTGTTGTTAAAGCATTATATGAACCAATATGTATATATTGTATTTTGTACAGCCGCCCCCATTTCAAGCTCACAACTTAGGAATTAACTCTATTTTCCGATGATGGAAGAGAGTCTAAAGTTTCTTACGCTGCATTGAGTGTTTATTTAGTCCTAAAACTCAATATTCTGTGGGTCCTGGAATTCGAGTGACAATGACAAAAACCCTGGCACTAGAATGGACACATTTTTTTTGCACATCATCTGACAATGAATGAGTTAATTTCCATGGGGCAAATTGATTTCATACACAAGTTACAAGCTAGGATAGTTCCATATGAATGAATGAATGAATGAAGGCAGCGTACCACTTTTGGTGTACAATACAGTAAAGTCCCGTTATATCGATATTCTCGGGAGTCGGAAAAAATATCGATATAACCAGACTATCAAAATATCCGATCCTGCGGCATGTAAATTTTCTCCTTGCGTTCATAGAAATAGTATCGTAATAAGCAGTACTATCGATATAACCAGACTTTACTGTATTTCACATTATTTCTTGATTTAAACAGAGTTCTTTTTCTTTTCTGTTTTTCATATTTTGCAAAAAAATAAATGACAAAAAAATGTGCCTTGAATGTTCATGTCGTCCTAAAACTCAATATTCTGTGTGTCCTGCAATTAGAGTGACAATAACAAAAACCATGGCACTGGAGTGTACACATTTTTGCACATCGTCTGGCAGTGAATGAGTTAACTCCGCACGAGCCATAAAACCAAACAAAGATTTATTCAACACATCTCCAAGCATTCAGGGATGGAAGGGCACTTTTTTTTCTTCTTTTTTTTAAGCGTTCGCTACGCTAGCAGGAGCAATCCGCTAGCCTGACGTTAAAAGCCATAACAGTTTAAACTCCCAAGGTCAAACACGGCGAGGGGTCAGTATATGATTGTAAATGGGTGTAGGGAGAGGGGAGGCCTTGAAGGCTAGCTAACTAAATAACACCTGACAACACACAAAGTCTGGCCTTCGCCAAAGGGGGCTTCCGTGACGAAATTTCTCACACGGCGTCAAGCTTGGAAGAAAGACTGTAAAACTCTAGAGGAGATATCGGAAAAGTGCTCTAAAGCAATTAAGGTGACGGCGGCGATTGCCACACAATCGCCGCCGTCGCCTTGAGCGCAGAGAGATCTTCAAACACCCCGCTTTGAGAACGCTACACACAAACAAACATCGTTTTGATTATCGGTGATAATGACGCATTCAAAGCTTGATAAACGAGTCTGATTATTTTGCGTTAACGGGCTTCATTTGGAGTTGTCGCGTTAAAAAATGTTTCTGATACAATTCTCGTTGGACAATATGTAACTGCGCTATACAGTTAGCATGTCGTTAGCATGTCGAGCTAACGCGGGTAAGCTAAAGTTCACAGTGACCGTCGCTAAGAAATTAGTCGTTAAAAATCCAGTACACGTGTTTCCATCCGTCCATCCCGGTTTTGAAATAGACGATTTAAGATAAAGCCAATCCAAACGACTGTAATTCCCTTTGACAAAATGTCCGTCGGCGCGACACCGCGTTCGCAAACGAGCAACACGTTGGACAAAAGGCAACGGACAAAAGGACGGATTTTTCTTTTCTTTCTTTCTCTTCCTCCCGTTAAGGATCATAGGTGAAGTACACACTTTTACGAAGATAAGAGAAAAAAAAACACACTTAAAGCGGGTAAAGCGCAACACACGCGGCGCACAAAAGCCTTTGAAAAGGCCTTTTGTGTGGCCCCTCAATCTGACTATTGTGCGGCCCGGGCGGAGAACTGATAAGGTACGGATGGTCTTATTAAGGCTACTTCAATTGGGAACCGCGCCGTGTGGCCCTCAGTATCAATGTAGCGAGCGTGTGTGCGCTCGTGGAAATACGATGTTACTTGAAGGTGCGTCGAATGTTAGCAGCGTGTGATGATAATAATAATAATACATTTCATTGATGTGTGACTTTCAAAACTCTCAAGGTCACTTTACAGTCACAGGATAAGTTTTTTGTGGGTGAGCAGCGGCCAACTCAACCTGGAAGTATCTCAAATTGATAGAAAGCTAGCTAGCTGGACAATCATTAGCCAACAGATACCTAGCTAGATAGATAGTCAGCTAGATAGTGAATAGCCAAATAGATAGAAAGCTAGCTACGTAGCTAGCTAACGGATAGCTAATAGATAGCCAGATAGCCAACAGACACCTAACTAGACAGCTAAAAGCCCACCATCTAGACAGCTAACAGCCAGCCAGCTAGACAGCTAACAGCCAGCCAGCTAGACAGCTAATAACTAGCCATCTCGATAGCTAATAGCTTTTACAGCCAGTCAGCTAGATAGCTAATAACTAGCCATCTAGATAGCTAATAGCTTTTACAGCCAGCCAGTTAGATCGCTAACAGCTAGCGAGCTAGATAGCCAACACATGACTGGTAAAAAACATTATTCTAATGCTACCATTTCAAACTATCTAATAATAATAATAATAATAATAATAAATTTCATTTATAAGCGCCTTTCAAAACTCTCAAGGTCACTTTACAGTTACAGGATACATTTTTTTTGCAGGTGAGCAGCGGCAGCCACACGCGCCAGCGTTCACTAAACCCAGAAGTAACTCAAATAGATATAAAGCTAGATAGCTAGCTAGAATAGCTAATAAATAGCTAATGGATAGCCAGATACCCAACAGCCAGCCAGCTCGACAGCTAACAGTCAGCTAACTCGACAGCTAATAACTAGTCATCTAGATAGCTAAAACCTTTTACAGCCATTCAGCGAGATAGCTAATAGCTAGTCAGCTATTAGCTCACTATAGCTAGTGAGCTAGATAGCCAACAGATGACTGGTAATAAAGATATTATTCCAATGCTACCGTTTCGAACTGCAACCTATCTTACGGCTTTTGACTGTAAGTAACCAGTCATTGCTGCCGCCACATGGTTGCAATGACCTGGATTCGGAGGGTGGCTTTCACGGATGCCATCTTGCGCAGCGCGATTGTGCTGTTGTTTACATGCTAGCGACTGATGGGACACAGCCAAACATCAATCCGAAACGATACAACGCGATGGAAAAACATCACGAGATTTGTAGACTGCGACTTCACACACTTAGCAAACTTTTAACAAGCGTTTTATATACGCATACAACCCTGGCGCTTTCCGTCGGAGCGCATCATCTATCGCCGCGTCACACAATTGATAACCGCAGCAAAGTTTAATGAGATGGAAAAGGATAGTAAATTGCCGCAGCTCATGAGTCCGCTCGGAGATATACGCGCGTTCGAGTCTCTTTTTCTAAGTGCCGGCTTTCATGTAGAGCGTCGGAAAATACATGATTAGCGTTAGCGTGTATGCTGGGTGACTGCAGCCATTAAGGAAGTTCACATAAAAGTCTCTCAGGCCATTTGCCAGCTTAATAATTGACTTTGTCCGACAGTCACTTTTGACAAGCGGCCGTAAATTTGAAATTTATGTCAACAAAACATATGCTAATCACGTCCTCATAAAACAAAAACGCCGGCGCTTGAAATGCGAACAGCTTGCAACACCGTGTAATTTAGTTTTTTTTTTTCTTCCCCGATGCGTGTCTCCCAATTTTGCCGGTGGATTCATCTGGTAGTATATCACTGCCGCTGCCGGTGAAATAAATAAAAGAGCTCATCCTCGTAATGCGTTATACAGTGATACCTTGGCTTACGAACTTATTTGGTTCCCAGACAGTGTGTTTTCGGCGAAAAGTGTGTATCGCAAAAATTAATTTCCCATTGGAAACCATTAAAATGAGAATAATCCGTTCCCAGGTCCCCATAAAACATTCAGCAAGTGCTTAAGAATGAATGACTCTGTGTTGTCATATTATTATTATTTAGCTATTATTTAGCTTATATAGCTATTATTTAGCTTGGCTATTATCTCATCTCATCTCATCTCATTTTCCGTACCGCTTATTCCTCATTAGGGTCGCGGGGGTTGCTGGAGCCTATCTCAGCTGTCTTCGGGCACGAGGCGGGGGACACCCTGAATTGGTTGCCAGCCAATCGCAGGGCACACAAAGACGTACAACAGTCACTCTCACACTCACACCTAGGGACAATTTGGAGTGGTCAATCTGCCTGCCATGCATGTTTTTGGAGTGTGGGAGGAAACCGGAGGATCCGGAGAAAGCCCACGCGGGTCCGGGGAGAACATGCAAACTCCACACAGGGAGGCCGGACCGGGACGCGAACCGGCGACCTCTGCACTGTGAAGCCGGTGTGCTAACCACTCGACTACCGGGCCGCCCTGGCTATTATTTATTTATTAATATTATTATTATTTAGTTTTTTTTTACTTCAAGATGGCTCCGCGAGAGTGGCTGCCTTTCCAGCATCTCCTGTATTTTGTTTTTCTACTTCTTTCTTTCCTTTCCTCTTCCTTTCATAACTTTGCTGCTGTGAAATGTAAATTTCTCCACTGCAAGACGAATAAAGGTACATCCAATCCAATCCAATATTTGGTCATTGAATGAATGAAGTCAAGGTACCACTTTCAGTATCCAGGTAACATCCGACTGACGGCCAGCTCGACTTATGACCACCCGTACTCACGACTACGACCTCCAGACCCTATTTTTTAAATTTTAATTCCATGCCTGGCACCGCAACAGCGCTAGCAGGGTAGCAACGTGTACGACAATTTTGGCCAGCCAGCATCTCACTCTCGCACAGCAATCAACCATGTGAATGGATTTCGACTTATGACCATTTCGACTTACGACCGTTTGGTCAGAACGGAGCTCGGTCGTAAGTTGGATGTTACCTGTACTATATTTCACATTATTTCTTTATTTAAACAGTTTGTTTTTGTGCCTAAATTCAGGCCGGGAAAAACTCTGGAGTCCACAGTGAGTACCAAGACTTTCTTTCCACCCCCTCGCCTCAGCTTTGAAAGCGTTGCTCTCTATCTTCCGTCCATCCTCTTATTTTTCTCCCGCATTCGGCGCTTTCTTGAAGGCAGTGATAAAACTACCCGGAACGACGTTCGTAAATAAAAAGGCACGGTAAAGGAAGGGGAGGGGAGGAAAAAAAAAGGCGGATGCAAGGCTTAAGATGGAGAGAAGAAGAAAACACTAAAAGATAAGAGGGAGCCAATTGATAAGAGGCGGTAAATTGAAGTAAGGCTGCTGCGTATCGGGCGACTTGTTTGTTAATTCATTCGGCGGCGGCGGCTGAGGAGGAAAAAGAAGGGATAATTGCGCCGGGAAAGAAAAGGGAATGGAGTTCATGCTTTAGGGATGTTAGCATCCCAGGCGGGCTTGAAAGGAAATTGACTTCTTTCCCCACCATCACACCAAAAAAAAATGCCTCTTTACAAAATACTAATGTTAGTTTTTTCTAGTTCAAGATTAGCTACAAGCAACCCCCTAAAAAAATCCTACTTTATATTAAGTGGATAAAAGTATCAAAATGCTGTAATGTTGACATGAATGAGTCAAACATAGTACATGAGAGTAACACACAATGCAGTAAAGGTGTTAACTTTTGACTAGAACTGTTAGCATACAATGTTAGTCACCTAGCATGATTTCAAAACTTATAATAATAAATTTCATTTCTAAGCGCCTTTCAAAACTCTCAAGGTCACTTTACAGTTACAGGATAAGTTTTTCTGTGGGTGAGCTTTCCCTCATCCCGGAATAACTCAAAATGATAGAAATCTAGCTAGCTAGCTAGCTAATAGATAGCTAAACAACTAATAGAAACCTTGTGACTACTAAATGTTCACTTCAAATTTCTGTGTTGAAATACAAAAGCACAAACGGCGGACTAGCTAAAGACGCTAAGTTAAGAATGATGCTAGACTCAAGTTATCGTAAATTAAAACATTTTGTCAAAAAGTTTCCGAACTGAGGCTGTGTTCGCTGTTAGCTAGCATTGTTAGCCTCAACGCACATACTGTATTTAACCAAAAAACGTACCAGAGAAGTCTAATAATAATAATAATAATAATAGTAATATTATATATTAGTAATATTATTATTATTGTGAATGCTAATAATAATAGCTATTTTTTATTTATTTATTTTATTTATTATTATTATTAATAATAATAATAATACATTTGATTTCTAAGCGCCTTTCAAAACTCTCAAGGTCACTTTACAGTCACAGGATCAGTTTTTCTGTGGGTGAGCAGCGGCAGCCACACGCGCCACCGTTCACTCAACCCGGAAGTAACTCAAATAGATAGAAAGCTAGCTAACATGCCAATAGGTAGCTAATAGCTAGCCAGCTAGATAGCGAGTCAGTTAGCCACATAGCTATTGTACCATGTGTCTTAATAGAAGTAAACGTGGGTCAAGTAATATTTCGAAAAACACAAATATTGATATTACAAGATGCTAACGCTATGACGAAAGAAAAACAAAAGCTGAACTGCGTCTGATTGCAATTTTGCTCACTATTGATTCTGCGTTTTCTGATTACATGCAAGAAGGGGCTTCACCCCCTCCCTCCAATCCATTAGAGGCGGCACACCAAGCGAGATTAGCGTCAGAGAGAGAAAGTGGGGGGATCAAAGAAAATTCAGTCTGAATGTAACTCTATTATAACGCTTGGTTGAAAAAAAAAACACAACAGGGACAACAGTGACACCTCATCGATTTGTTGCGTGCGCACACGTCACGTCTATACTGCGGTTACCAACATTTACATGGCTCCATTTTGTGGCTGTCTGGAGAATCGGGTGGTAAAATAAAATATAAAAAGCTCCCTTTCTGTTATTTCATCCCACTTTTAAGCCTCCTGATTCCATTACGCCACCCCTTCGCTCAATCAAAACGTATCGGGCGAGCATGGCCGAATGCGGCTGTTTAGCCCCAAGTTCTCCCGCACGTATCACTGACTTAAAGGACAACCGACACCATTTTTTTTTGTGTGTTTCCTAACTGACATGAGAAAAACGTTATATAGCATCTAAAATACCCAAAACACACATGGCCAAAAATGTCAATTACAGCTAAGAGTTGCTAAAAAGAGCTAGCTAGCTATTTGCTATGTAGTTTGCTATCTGGCTGGCTATCAGCTATCTATTTAGCTAGATACAGTAAAGTCTCGTTATCGATATCGATATCGGATATATCGATAGTCCCGGTTATATCGATACTATTTCTATGCACGCACGGAGAAAATTACATGCAAACAGGGTCGGATATAGCGATAGTCCCGGTTATATCGATATTTTTTCGGACTCCCTTGAATATCGATATAACGAGACTTTACTGTATCTATGAGGTGGCTGTCAGCTAGCCAGCCAGCTTTCTATCTATTTGTGTTATTCCGGGTTGAGTGAACGCTTGCGCGTGTGGCTGCCGCTGCTCACCCGCAGAAAAATTATTACAGTAAAGTCTTGTTATATCGATATTCTCGGGAGTCGGAAAAAATATCGATATAACCGGACTATCGATATATCCGATCCTGCGGCATGTACATTTTCTCCTTGCGTTCATAGAAATAGTATCGTAATAAGCAGTACTATCGATATAACCGATATAATGAGACTTTACTGTATTATTATCATTATTATTATTAGTATTATTAGTATTATTATTATAAGATCGGTTGCAGTTTGAAACGGTAGCATTAGAATAATATCTTTATTACCAGTCATCTGTTGGCTATCTAGCTAGCTAGCTATTAGCCATTTAGCTGGCTAGCTATTAGCTATCTAACTGACTGGCTGTAAAAGCTGTTAGCTATGTAGATGGCTAGTTATTAGCTATCTAGCTGGCTGGCTTTTAGCTGTCTAGCTGGCTATCTATTAGCCTTTTATTAGCTAGCTAGCTTTCAATCTATTTGAGTTACTTCCGGGGTGAATGAACGCTAGCGCGTGTGGCTGCTGCTGCTTACCCACAGAAAAACTGATCCTGTGACTGTAAAGTGACCTTGAGAGTTTTGAAAGGCGCTCAGAAATCAATCAATCAATCAATCAATCAATCAATCAATCAATCAATCATCATCATCATCATCATCATCATTATTATTATTATTATTATTATTATTTGTATTATTATTATTATTTACATTATTATGCATTTACATTAATCTGTGATTCAGATATTTTTAGGCCAGCAGAGAAGGCCTTGCAGGCCCACCACTGAATTTTAGGCATAGCCGAGCAACTTGACAAAAAAAAAATCCCAATTCTATCACAAAAATTCACTAAACTTACTGTACACAAACCGAAGCGTGTCCAAAATGTTTCCCCACTGATTCCCCAACACTCAATAATATATAATAATAATAATAAAAATATCGTTTTGCGTCTCGCTAGCATTAATACCATAAACAGCGCCGTGGCTCCATGTCAACAGGGCTGCTGTAATAAAGATAAAGCGACTCCAATCGGAGACCTTTAATGATACGTTTGCCAAGCGAGGAAGTAAAATGACTCAATAAATAAAATAGTTTTGTTTAATCTGTGATAGCAATAACATCGTTTTTCTTTTTTTTTTCTTCTTAGCTTGCCGCTAAGCGCAGAAAAGCTTCGGCTTGTATATACAACAATAAAAAATATATTTTTTGGACGTTTTGTGTGATTGTGTGTGTAGGAGCAAAATGCCTATAAAAAGGCAGCCAGACAAAGTGTTCCCTTCTCGCTTCATGCATTATGCAGCGGCGTCAAATTCCATCAAGTAGCAGAAAAACCTCAAAGATGTCTAAGTTTAGCTGGCAGCCTGAAAGCCAAACACACGGGGAGGCAGACGACATTATTTTGACTGCCGCTGTCTGTCGCGCTAAGCACCTGTTACATCAATAAAACAGAGGCGAGATGAGGAGAGGGGGTGGAGGCAAAAAAAAAAAAGGTGCTAAATGCAGATTGCGCCGCGTAGGTAAGATGAAAATGACGGCGCGTCGACGTTTTTGACCTTGGTGGAAAAGTTTTGACTGGGGGAGATTCCCTAAAGGCACAGTGTCAAAACAAAAGTCAAAAAGTAGGCGGAATGAAAAAAAAATAAGAAGAAAAAAAGCACAATAGGGTTTAAAAATAACGCTAGCTTTGAGAGCTAACTTACAAAAACTAGCATGTGCGCTATTACTTTGCATTCACTCAATCGTTGCCATTCCCGAATTTATTCGCGAATTGAAAAATGTGACATGGAGAGCCATTGCTGAATTTGTTCGGGTTTTGGTTTTTCTTGTTTGTGTGCTGATAAAGCGCTGGTCGGACCAGTTAAAGTTATGCTAGCTAAAATGTGTTATTTACTATATAGTGGTACCTCGACTTGGGTGCGCTACAATTTAGCAGTTTTTCAAGTTGAGACAAAAATAATTAAATTTTGGGTAGGCTGGTATGTAGAGCGGCATTCCCAAATGTGTTCGGGTTTTGTTTTTTCTTGTTTGTGTGCTGATAAAGTGCTGGTCAGACCAGTTAAAGTTATGCTAGCTAAAATGTGTTATTTACTGTACAGAGGTACCTCGACTTGGGTGTGCGGCAACTTAGCAGTTTTTCGAGTTTCGACAGAAAGAATTCATATTTGGGAAGGCTGGTATGTCGAGTGCCATTCCCGAATTTATTCGGGTTTTGGTTTTTCTAACAAGGGGGGTGCCGATAAAGCGCTGGTCGGACCAGTCAAAATTATGCTAGCTAAAATGTTATTTACTATATAGTGGTACCTCGACTTGGGTGCGCTACAATTTAGCAGTTTTTCAAGTTGCGACAAAAATAATTACATTTTGGGTAGGCTGTTATGTAGAGCGGCATTCCCAAATGTGTTCGGGTTTTGTTTTTTCTCGTTTGAGTGCCGATAAAGCGCTGGCCATGGCCTCTGGCTGTGTTTCTCTCTCCCACGAGGGGGCAGCATTTGCCTTTTGTCCATGTTAGCGCTTTGTTACAGCTTTAGCACTATCTGAATTAATATGTATGTATTGTATTGTATTTTTGTATTGCACCCCCCATTTCACGCTCAGATAACTCCAGACCCATATAACTTAGGAATTAACTCTTTTGTTTCTGATGAAAGAAGAAAGTCTAATTTTTCTTACGCTGAATTGAATGTTGATGTAGTCCTAAAACTCCATACTCTATGGGTCCTAAAATTTGAGTGAAAATGACAACAACCCTGGCACTGGAGTGCACACATTTATGCACATCGTCTGGCAGTGAATGAATTAATAAACAATGTTAAAAATCAAATTATTTAGACTGGTATTTCCTGAAAAAAAATCAGTTGGAATTAAATGTTGCTCATACTAAAGTTGTTGATCAGTTTATTGGACTAAAAGCAGTTTGTCAGCGACGATAACGTAAAACAACAACGACAAAAACACATTTATTATAAATGAAGCTAACTCAGAAAAAAAGGAGGGAAAGTGTTGTTCATTTGAGTCAAACACGGTAATGGCTTCAAAATCTGCCGCGTCGTAAAAATGCAGATGGGAGATTTGCATTGCGCCTTGTTGCATCACTTGTACAATAAAGTCAAGGAAGCAACGCCGGTCGATACGAGACATACGTGTGAGGAATCTGCAGGTCTTGTATTTTTTCTACTTCTTTCTTTCCTTTCCTCTTCCTTTCATAACTTTGCTGTTGTCATATTATTTATTTCGTTTCCCTTTTTGCGTTTTTTTTTTTTTTACTTCAAAATGGCGCCACGAGAGTGGCTGCCTTTCCAGAAGCTCTTGTATGTTTTTCTACTTCTTTCTTTCCTTTCCTCTTCCTTTCATAACTTTGCTACTGTGAAATATAGGTAATAAAGGCACATCCAATAAAAAAATAAAAATAAATACAAATAAATAAATAACAAAATAACAAAATAACAAAAATGAAAATAAACATAAACAAACATAAACATAAACACAACAAAATAAAAATAAAAATAAATACAAAAAAAAAATAAAAAAATAACATAACATAAAAAAATAAAAATAAAAATACAAATAAAAATAAAATATATATATATAAAAGACTAAAAAAAAATATATATATATATATATATATAATAAAAAAATACAAATACAAATACAAAAAAAATAAAATAAAAAAATAAAGATAAAAATAAAAAAAATAAAAAAACAATCATATTAATAATTAAATGAATTAATAACATTTTTAAAAAACAAACACCAAGCCTCTTTGGGCACTTCTGGTTAGGTTCGCCTCTCAAATGCTTACACACACACAAAAAAAAAATCAAATACTATAAAATAACATTGAAAAAAAGAATTAATCTCCAATGAAAGTGTTGATCCCAGTGGGAATGATTAAATGTGACTCGCACAGTCTTGGAGGACATGAAGAGTGAGCGTCGCAAAAATAATGAAGCGTGACAATTTCTCCTATTTTCAGAAGCCCTCCCATCTTCCCTGAAGCTTCCCAAAACCTGACTTTGGGAATCATCCGTGGCCATTACATAACCACGGTTTTCTTTCATTCATTTTGGACTTTCTTCTCTCATCGCGACCTACCTAAAATATCAACTTTATTGTCGGCGAAGGCCTTTGAAACGCCCCCTCCTCGGGTGGCTTCCTAATACGAAAGTTCACCAAGCAGGTGTGACGGCTGAGCGGCAGCCGCTGAATGGAATGGGCGGTCCGTGCTGAGAATTTGTCGGTTTGAATCAGGCTCGACGGTCATGTGAGGCTTTTAGATTTGGCCACGGAACGCCGCTCACGACAGAGCCGAGCGGCGCATGGTGGGGCCTTCAAAGTGAGCCGTACGCACTTTGTTCTTTTGAGTGCGTTTGAATCCGTCAAAAAGCAACTGGTCCATCCAGTGCCATGAAAACAGAATCGGAATACAGTCGGCTGGCAAAGGAGGGTTATAAATAATAATAATTAGGTATTAGCTATCTATTTATTATTATTACCTATTCGTTAGGCATTAACCTGCTATTCGCTAGGTATTAGCCAGTTATTCGCTAGCTATTAGCCAGTTATTCGCTAGCTATTAGCCAGCTATTCGCTAGCTATTCGTTATCTATTCGCTAGGTATTCGCCATGTATTCGCTAGGTATTAGCCATCTATTCGCTAGGTATTAGCCATCTATTCGCTAGCTATTAGCTATCTATTCGCTAGGTATTCGTTATCTATTCGCTAGGTATTCACCATGTATTCGCTAGGTATTCACCATGTATTCGCTAGGTATTAGCCATATATTCGCTAGCTATTAGCCAGCTATTCGCTAGCTATTAGCCAGTTATTCGCTAGCTATTAGCCAGCTATTCGCTAGCTATTAGTTATCTATTCGCTAGGTATTCGCTATGTAGTCACTAGGTATTAGCCATCTGTTCGCTAGTTATTAGCGATCTATCCACTAGCTATTAGCCAGCTCTCCGCTAGCTATTAGCCAGCTATTCCCTAGCTTCTAGCTATCTATTCGCTAGGTATTAGCCACCTATTCGCTAGGTATTAGCTAAGCATTCGCTAGCTAGCTTGCTATCTATTTGAGTTACTTCTGGTTTGAATGAATGCTGGCACGTGTGGCTGCCGCTGCTCTCCCACAGAAAATTGTAAATTTCTCCACTGCGAGACTAATAAAGGCAAATCCAATCCAAAATCAGAATCAGAATCAGAAAGAGCTGCTGTGGAGGCAGCCAGACAGAGGGGCGCCATCTTTAACTTATCCTGTGACAAAAGTGTCCTTGAGAGTTTTGAAAGGCGCACATAAATTAAATGTATTATTATTATTATTATTATTATTATTATTGAGAAAGCACGGCAACTTCACTCGGATATCATCAAGAGGCAACTACATCAATGACCATCACAGTGTCCTTGAGAGTTTTGAAAGGTGCCTATAAATGAAATGTATTATGATGATTATTATATTATTATTAAAGGTAAATAAAACGACTTTATTATACAGTATAGTTTATTTCTTTAATTACAATACCATAGCACATTTATTATACATAAAATAAGGTTTATTTTGTGTAGTTTTAAGGCTTAGAAAAGTAGAAAACTATGTTTTATGGGGACCTGGGTACGGATTATTCTCATTTTAATGGTTTCCTATGGGAAATTGATTTTTGGGATACACACTTTTTGCCATACACACTGTCTGGGAACCAATTAAGTTCGTAAGCCAAGGTATCACTGTACGTTGTTAGCATCCCGCTGGAATGACAGCCTACGTTATCCGTCATGTAGTCCGTCACGGTGGTGGCAGTGGGTGTGCGTGCATGATGTTCTCACAACCTCGGCCCGACACCCAGACGCTACTTTTTTTCAGCGATGCAAGCCTCTGGCCAAAAAGCTGTCAGCACATATTTTATCCTTTCACTCGCTCGCTCCTGTAGTTTCCGTTTTTTTTTTGTTTTTGTCCCTCTCTCTGCCACAGCTGCGTAACTCCATGTTGTGTGTGTGTGTGTGTATATTAGTGGCACTGATCCAGCGCGAGGCCTTAAAAAGCGTTTATGTTTCGGATTATTTGATTTTACTTGCATCTGCTGCCGCGTTAAAGAGACGCATTACATTGGGGAAGAGGCCCGTGGTGAAAACCTCCTTTGGCGTCTCGCCAGTGCTATAGAATCCCGCGTTGACGCTGAAAAATAGTGCGACTGGAGGAGCTACGGTTGCCCCTCTGACGTGGTTATTTACCTTGCGAGGCATTAAAACACATTTTTAAATACAGTGATACCTCAGCTTACAAACTTAATTGGTCAAGTTGTAATTGTAAAGTGACCTTGAGAGTTTTGAAAGGCACTTAGAAATGAAATGGATGATTATAAAACAATGTACAGTGATACCTCGGTTTTCGACCATAATCCGTTTCAGAAACCTGTTCGAAAACCGATTTGTTCAAAAACCGAAACAGCTCTTTCCATTAAAATCAATGTAAAAAATCATAATCCGTTCAAAGTCTAGAAAACAACTTTTTAACCATTTCATCGCATAAACCGGATAAAAACTTAACAATAGAGCAGGTCATGTGTAAAATTATATAAAAATAAACTTTTATTTTCACTCATTTTTAACATCAACATTAACATCTGTACATAAAAATCTTTATCTTTCTGTCACTGGGCGTGTTGGCACCTATCCCAGGTATATTTGGGCAAACACAGGGTACACTAACTTTTCAAACCATCCTCTGCTTGCTTTAAAATCATACTATTCAGGAGATCTTAACCAAATATGTCAGCATTTTAGCAAAAATAAAACAACAACAATATTAATGCGTCGGAAGTGATCTAAGGAAGTGACGTATAAGGAAGCACAGGGTAGTCGAGTGATGCATTCAGATGCACTCAGTTCCGTTGTATACCGGGGTATAAAAAATATGACATTTTTGGTTGAAAACCGAATGGGATGAGAACGGGGACGTTCGAAAACCGAGGTTTGACTGTGTATGTCATTTAGCAAGAGAAAAGATGATTTTCGAATCAAGCCTTTTTGTTATGAGCGCAGTCACCGAACACATTTAACTCATTAGCCACTTAGCAACTCTCTACGTTGAAAAACAATGTAACAATAATTGGTTGCACTATTTGTGCTTTGCACGCCACGCATACGCTATTCCGAGCAGATGTTCTGATCATGCGGAGGAAGGGTTTGCTTGTCATTAATTATTAAATGCAGCTTTTTATTAAAAAAAAATGTCCCGATTCATATTACGCAACTACAATAAAATACAGTCCAGCCTCAAAAGCAAAAAAATCCTGACAAATTTCTAATCTGAAAACAATTTCCAATGTTTCGGCTTTGTGTTGTCAATTCAAGTTTTGACTCCAAACGCCGAACTCAAAACTTGGCGCTCGCAAGTTGAGGCCAGGCCGCAGCATTATGTAACCGCGTTTAACTGGCTCGCGAAAGCACCTCCGCTACTGTGCGTCACGTAACACGTCCACCTCCTAATGAAAGCGTTCCACAAGTATTTAAAGCTACGGTGATACCTCAGTTTACGAACCCCTTGGTTTACGAACTTTTCGGTTTACAAACATTAAATTTATGAACATTTTACCTTGGCATACGAACTATTTTTCGGGATATACACGGAGCTGCCACAATGGGTGATGTGTCGTTCGCGAACGAGCCCATTCTAACAAGAAAATGGCAGTCGGCTTGTTTTGGTCCTCTATTCCCTGCCCCCAGTCTTCAGTTAAAGCCACGTGATTGGCTGAGAACGCAGCAGTGAGGGGAGGTGGATTAAACATTAAAGAGATAGGCAGACGACAGAGAGAGAGTGACAAAATGGATAGAAAACAGTGAAAGTTTGACTTGGTTCAACCTTGATAGTTCAAAAGCAGAGTGTAGACTGCAAGGTTAAAATATCCCATCAATCAGGCTCCACAAATAACCCGCACATGTGGTGAGAGAAGAAGGCTACGTTCCTCATCAAGTATTTAATGCTGAGGAAACCGGCCACTCCATTCCATCAAGCCATAAACGACCATCACAAAGGTAAATAAAACGACTTTATTATACAGTACAGTTTATTTCTTTAATCATAATACTATAGCATTTTTATTATAAATAAAACAAGGTATATTTTGTGTAGTTTCAAGGCTTATTTAGTAGAAAATTGTGTTTTATGAGGACCTGGGAACTGATTATTCTCATTTTAATGGTTTCCTATGGGAAATTAATTTTTGGGATACACACTTTTCACCTTACACACTGTCTGGGAACCAATTAAGTTCGTAAGCCAAGGTCCCACTGTATTTGGAAGAATAATTAAAACGTACCAGAGAAGAACTGTAATTTCCGACATTGTAGTTAGTTAATCATAGACGTTAATGCCTTGTTTGTCCGACACCATAACAAGCGCACTCTGCTATTTTTTTTTGTCTTTTGCTTCTCACGGAGGCTGTTGTCACTAAAACGGAATAAACACACACACACTAAAAAAAAAAGCTTTTTTTCTCTCTCTCTCTCTCTCTCCCCATCCCAAAACTGCAAATCAAACATCTGCTGCACAAAATGTCCCAACTGTCTCGAACAGAGTGAGCATCTTAGGGAGGTCTCATTGCTTTGTTCAATATGTGCCAGCTGGGATTTTGTTTTGTTTTGTATATTGTGTGTATGTATACGTTTGAGGTGCTAAATCAATCATACATGTAAATGCAATCCAATAAGGCTTCCAAGTGAGATCGCAGCTGAGGTCTGAGGAGACACGGACGCAAGCAGATGCAACGTTACGGAGAAGGTAATTAATAGCCCGGTGGGGCCGCAACGCATACGCGCACACACACTCAAACACACGTTAAATACTAATGTCTCCATTTTGCCCCATGGAACAGCTTCGTGCCAACCAGCCTTCACCTCATCATGCCAATCAAATGGAGATGAGAGTCATGGGAGGGCTGCCGTAATGGAGTGAGGGGGGAGGGGGTCGTACGTACTGTCCTTTTAACATTTTGGACCAAATAAATAAATAAATAAAAGCACACAAATATTTTGATCTTAATGAAAACCGTTCCACCGAAATAGGTTGTTATGAAACAATGTTTTTCAGGACGAAGGAGGGGGAAAGGAAATAAATCTGGGCAGCCATCTTTTTTTCACAGATTGAGCACATGTTGAATGTAGCAGCTGCTCAGTTGGCTTGGACACTCTTACGCTCGGCTTTGACCACTAAAAAACACAAATCGGGCTTTTATAACAAGTGAGGAGTCAATGAGGAGAGGAGTAAAACGAGTCCTCGAGTCCATGTTTTTTTTTGTTGACATTGATGGTGCCCAATCATTTTTTTAGAAAAGGCGACAGTTAGACCTCAACTTACAACCACCTCAACTTACAAACTTTTCGTCTTACAAACGTCAAATTCATGAAAATTAAACCTTATAATAAGCACTATTTTCATAATACACACCCACCACGGCTGGCGGAGTGATCTTTGGCGGAAGCACACGACCGAACAGCACCAGAGGTTAAGTTACCAACAGTCCTTATGGAAGGTGACTCTCCTTCCATAAGCCATCAACGACCATCAAAAAGGTCAATAAAACTTTATTTTACAGCACAGTTTATTTCTTTAATTACAGTCCTCATGTAATGTGCCTCTCTTTCCAAACAGCAATTCCCTTTGACCTTTGACTTCCAACGCCATTCCATCAAGCCATAAATGACCATCACAAATGTAAATAAAGTGACTTTATGATACAATGCAATGTATTTCTTTCATTACAATACAATAGCACATTTATTATACATACAATAAGGTATGTTGTGTGTAGTTTTAAGGCTTATTTAGTTGAAAAGTATATTTTATGGAAACCCGGGAACGGATTATTCCCATTTTAACGGTTTTCTATGGATTTTTTTTTTTTGAGATACACACTTTTCGTCTTACACACTCTGTCTGGGAACCAATGAAGTTCGTAAATTGAGGTCTCACTCTACTAATATTGTAGATGGAGGTGCTTGCTACCTGGTTGCCCATAGTCACTATCTTTGGTTCAACTAGCTAGCTAACTAGCTAATAGATAGCTAGCCAGCTAACAGATAGCAAATAGATAGCCAGCGAGATAGCCAGCAAGGTAAATAGCTAGCTAGATAGCTCGATACATTCAATCATAGGAGAAAATACAGTAAAGTCTCGTTATATCGATATTCAAGGGAGTCCGAAAAAATATCGATATAACCGGGACTATCGATATATCCGACCCTGTTTGCATGTAATTTTCTCCGCGCGTGCATAGAAATAGTACCGATATAACCGGGACTATCGATATATCTGATATCGATATAACGAGACTTTACTGTACTAAACAAGCTAAATTATTCCGTCCGATCCGCAAATTTGAACCGTAAATTTGATAGCCAGCTAGATAGCTAGTAGATAGCAAATAAATATCTAGCTAGCTAGCCAGATAGCTAGCTAGCTAGATAGACAGATGGATATGTCGATAAATAAAAAGCAAAGTAGGCTGAAAATTACATATGCAGTCGGGTATTCAAATAGCAAAATATTCGCTAGCGTCATTGCTATAACAGAATCAGTGGATGGGTATGTGTTTATTTTTGTGTTTTATTTTTTACAATTTTGATATATTCTTGAAACTATTCTATGTAGAGCGCCACCAGGCGGCGCTTAGCGTATTTAGCAATACACCCCCAGAGGGTTGCGCCCAGGTGTCATGACAGCGATTGGATCGTTTCGCTAAAAAGTACACCAAATGCTTAACACATCTCCATCTTCTTATTCCACCTGTCCTCCGATCCGCCCTTCCCGTCAACCACACGCCCCCAGGTCGCCTTTGCATTGCCGGTAAACCCTCCCCCTACCCCCCCACCCCCGGCGGGTTTTAGCTCAGACAAGCAATTTACCGTTTTTGTTGTTGTTTGCCTGACCTAGAGAAAACAATTTCAGAGGGGTCTTCCCAAACTCTTAAGAGCCCCGTGATTGAACACCTATAAGCAAACGGCGTGCTACAAATCCCGCCCCCCGTTTTTTTTTTTTTTCTTTACCTTTGTTTGTTTGTTTTTGTTTTTTTTCTGTCGGCGGACAAGATGAATTGGTGAGCTGTCAGCTGAAGACAGGCCGAGTAGCAGTGTTTTCTGTAATGGGACACTGGAAGTGTCTTTGATTAATGGAAGAGCCATACGAGGCTGTTAGAGAAGCTGGCGCGGCCCCGGCGAGAGCGATTGAGCGGCGGATACGTGCCGACAGATCGGTGAGTGAGCGCAGTCTTCTTCCGGGACAAGCAACCCTCACCCCCACGCCGAAAAAAAAAGGACATTTATGCTAACATGCAACCTATTTACAAATATTGCTTTAAAATAGTTTGGTCAAGACCTCGATCTTGTTGCTGATGCTGCTTTGCAATTCAGTTCTTTTGATGCCTTCATAAAAATTCAATAAAACAATCCAAACGTATTTATCCTTGGGTAAAACTCTAAAGGAAGTCCAAGATGGCGCCCGAGTAAGGGGCCGTCAGCAAGTGCTCTCACAAGGTTTTTTTTTTTGTTTGTTTTTGGTTTAGAGCGCCGATTTGGGACTGTCGCAGCTTGGAATTGAAGCGGATCTACGTGGGACAATCTCTTTTCGTCAATGGACGCTACAGCCTTCAACATTTAGCTTGTAGCAGGCGTGCCCATTTCACCATAACGCCCTTGATCCACTGGTGAAAAGGACGCTTTGATTCACCCCTTTTTCATCTAGAACAGCTTCATACAACAAAGAGGGTGCAGTTGGATTGGATTGGATTGGATATGCCTTTATTAGTCTCACAGTGGAGAAATTTACATTTCACAGCAGCAAAGTGATGAAAGGAATGAAAGTAGAAAAACAAAATACATGAGCTGCTGGAAAGGCAGCCACTCTCGCGGCGCCGTCTTGAAGTCAAAAGAACAAAAAAAAGTAAATAACAAATAATATCATATATCAAATCATATCAGTTGTGATATGATTTGAGTTTTTTTGTTGTTGTTTTGACTTCAAGAGTAGCTGCCTTTCCAACAGCTCTTGTATTTTGTTTTTCTACTTCTTCCTTTCCTCTTCCTTCTATAACTTTGTTGCTGTGAAATGTAAATTTCTCCACTGAAAGACTAATCAAATCCAACATGTCTCCCTAACAAAAAAACATCTGGACCTCCGAGTGGTCAGACTCCACTGAGACCTCAATTTACGAACGAGATACGTTCCGAACGGTCGTTTGTAAGTTAAATTTGTTCGTAAGTTGCTTCAGTGCTTTATTTTGTATGGAATGTATGTGTAATGCTTATATAAGTATGTTTGAGGTTTATATAAGTATGTTTAACGCTTGTCTAAGTAACGTGTATTGGTTTGTACTGAAAAATAAACATTAAACATAAAATATATGCTCGATAAAGGAGAGAATACTACATATGTACTGTACTATAGACTCATAAAAGAGTGAGATACAATTTAATGTAGACTACAGAGTAACGGTGAAAATCAAACCATCTCACAGATCAATCGCTGAAAAAAAACAACATATATTTGGTAGACTCCTTCTATCTCGCGAGTTGCTACATTTCCAGCTTATCCTGAAATATGAGGAACCTGAGATGTCGGATAGCTGAAGGGTGATTGTGTCGGTTTCCCCAAGGGAGCTCATTCTTCACCAAGCTCACCACTAACTGTATGAAAACCATCTGGACAAAGCTACCAACCACAATAGTTCCTCACAGATCTGTCCTCAGCCCACTAGATCTTCCTCACCCCCCATACCCAAGCCCATTGGAGAACCAAAGATAGCCATCTTGTACTACGAGTGCGTGATTGGCGGCTACTTCCTTCCTTGGTCGGGCGAGGGTTAACGGGGTCACTAAAGGATGCCCGTATAAACGCAAATGCCCGAGGTATCATCTGGGGAAAGGTCAAGCGGGGTTGTGTGGTTATTTCTGTGCTACGCGATTAGCTTCTGGTTCCAATCACAGTGGCTGAGATGGCGACCATCTTGTTTATGCTGTTATCATTCGGAATGGGAAGTTGTTGGACTTTGTTGTGGGATGGTTTTGTGGTATTTAGTCAAAGCTAACGGTAGCTAGGAGACCCTCAATTGTAATTATCTACCAAAAAAAACTGTTAAGGTTGTTTTCATTTGGAAGAAGACAGCAACTGTGAGAACAAGCGATACGGGCTTGTTGGTGATCGTCAACTGAGACGGTCAATTTGCTAATAAGGATGTCGATAATTAATCAATGAGCCCGGCGGGAACAGGCGCAATTGTCAAGAGTGCCGCTTTTGTTTCCATTTCTAGTCAGGGCTTCAAATACAAATTGATTTCCAACAGAAATTGTTTTTGGTGTTTTTTTTTTTTTTTTTTTTTGGGGGGGGGGGGGGCTTTCCATGTCAAAAAGGGCACCAAACCCCATGGCTGGTCATCAAATTGTTTTGAAATCTTTATTGACCCTTTAACTCAAACGAACTAATCAATGGCAGGTGAAAACATCAGCCTTCAAAAAGACGATGCCAGTTTTACGAGTCTAAAATTTTGGCTAGCTTTTATTTTATTTTTAATATAATGAATAATATGGGTATATTGAGACACACACACATACACACACACTTTCAGTCGTACAGGAGTGGTCCATCGGTGAAAAGGTTTCTTCAGCCGTCATCTGCACTTCTTTGGTGCTGGACGTTTCGCTCCTCATCCGAAAAGCTTCGTCAGCGCACACATTTTTGCTGGTAACTCTGGCCCAATACATATCCCTCATATCCACAAATAGTAATCATATCTTTGAGTTGTCATATTGTCATTGTGTTGGCATATTATGTATTATTTAGTTTTTTTTTGTTCTTTTGACTTCAAGATGGCGCCGCGAGAGTGGGTGCTTTCCCAGCAGCTCCTGTATTTTGTTTTTCTACTTCTTCCTTTCCTTTTTTCCCCCTCTTCCTTCCATAACTACGCTGCTATGAAATGTACATTTCTCCACTGTGAGACTAATGAAGGTAAATCAATCCAATCCAATCCGGAGCTACCAGCAACATTTTCGTGCTCTGACGAAGCTTTTCGGATGAGGAGCGAAGCGTTCGACACCTTCAAAAAAATTAGACGACGGCTGAAGTAACCTTTTCATCGATACACACACACACACACACACACACACACACACACACACACACACACACACACACACACACACACACACACACACACACACACACACACACACACACACACACACACCAACATTCCTGTATGAGAAGCCTAATTTTGCCATATTTAGCGATTCGACTAAACACAGTCCCTAAAGTCAACAAAAAGTTGATTGATGGATACGTCAACTCAACTTTCCAGTGTGACCGGTATTTTTTTTCTGCACTTTTCGTAATTAGTTGTGCTTTTAAGCTTGTAAATTACACTAAAGCAATTTAAACTGGAGGGGGGGGGGCGGATAGGGGTGGGAGGGTATGTGCAATAATTGAAGCGCAAACTGAACTTTCCGGTATTAAGAAGTGTCACCGATCCAGACGGTGCTCATTCCTCTATTATATTTGTGTGTTTATGTGGAAGTTTCTTCAGCGGAGATAACAGAGTGCCCCCCCCCCCGGGCGGAAACTCAGAACCCCCCCCCCCCCCTGCCCCCACATAGAACAAATGGTTTAAGCTAAAAAAAAAAAAAAAAAAGAGAGAAGTTTTACCAGAGATGAAAAGTAAGCAAAGACCCTCTTTTTCAGTTCCTCGCCTGACCTCAAAAGACCCCCCCCCACCCCGCCTCACAACCCCCCTACACCCCACCCTTCCTTACATGTTCTCAGACAGTTACAAGGGGGCTGGGCGGCTCAGTAACCCGAATATCTGCTTTGCCTGATTAAAAGCCTCACGTACGAAATAACCACAAAGAAAAAATGTCGTAGTGGAAAAATGGATGGCGCTAACATCAAGTTTTAAGAATAAATTTAAAAATAGCGTAAAAGTGTCAGTACAGGTTTGCAAAAGCAGGAAGGAATTTATTGAGGGGTTGGGGGTTGTCGTACTGGTCGTACTGGTGTTTGGTGGGAAGGAGGGAGCTTAGCGGTTGTGGTGGTGGCGGTGGGGTCAGAGGTCAGCTGCTAGCACTCAACAGCTGTCCTAAAAGCGGCAAAAGATAAGGACCAAGAGCATCCTGTGCACATTTTTGCCGTGGAATAGCAGCCGCTGGCCAAACAGATACAGTAAAGCTGGACCAACTGGAATCTGGGTTGGATTAGGACAAACCGAGCGAGAGACTGAGGGATGCGGTTTGATGGAAGGAGGTCAAGGTTTGACCGGTAGGCCGGGTCATTCATCAAGCGCTAATGGCCCCGGGCGCTTTATGCTGTCGCTATGAATGACCTTTGTCCAAAGCATTGCGGAGGCTTGACCGCCGGACAATGGCGATCGGCAAAAAAGCATCCATTCCAAACACGTCAGTCCGGTTTTGAAGGAAACGGCCGTTGATTGCTAATGTGTGTTTGTGTGTGGAAGGGGGAGGAGCTAAAAAAATACACAACCAAATAGCTTATCTTTCAGCTAAGAGATAACAAGCAAACATTTAAGACAGCGTCGTCGACTGATCGGAACACCGGAGTACAAATGTGCGATTGCTACGTGGGATCTTAGCAAACGGCTCAGCCCATTTGAAACCAATTTGCTAACCAAAACAGCAGCACCCGCGAAAAAAATACCTATTTTAAGTTTTCTTAAGCATCCAGTGAATCGATTAGTGTTCCAGTCGAGCTAAATTACCGTTACGCAACGTCTCCCAAACTTCCGAACGAGATACGTTCGTAAGGTGAATTTGTTCGTAAATTGAATTTGTCCGTAAGTTGAATTTGTTCGTAAGTTGCTTCATTGCTATATTTCGTATGGAATGTAAGTTTAAGGCTTGTATAAGTAACTTGTAGTGGTTTGTCGTGGCTCACCTCTCCCGGAAAATTGGCGTTTTCGTGTTTATTATGTTTGTTAAAGTCATTATAAGTGCCTTGCACGCTTGGTCCGTGAGGACAGTAATTTCATCTGTGCTGTATGACATGCATATTAGCATATTTGACAATAAAGCTGACTTTGACTACTGAAAAATAAACATTTAATAAAATATATGCTCTATAAAGATATGTACAACTGGAGACAATACTACATGTTACGACAAAAATATTCGTATGTACCGTTGTTCGTAACTCGAATGTTCATAAGTGGGGGAGCGTCTGTAGTTGATATTTATCAGGATTGCTTAATCGTACTTTTTTTACTCCAGTTTCACTGATACGGACCCGTAATATATCTGTAAAATGAGCACAATGTCGTTTTCACTTCCTTTTTTCTGGTGGACTCCAGTGAACTCGAAGAATAAAAGAAAATGTGCTCAAATTTTTCCTGCGTGACAAAAATCACTTCCTTATTGGGAGGCCCGAGTACATTGCGCCACATGCTGAATCAGATCAAATACCGCAAAAGCAGGAAGTTGCTGCTGGTACGCAAACACAAACACCTTGCGCGCACTTTATTATTCCAAACATGAAAAGAAATTAAATAAGAGGGAACATTCATCACCAAACCGCCTCCCAAAAGCCGGTAAAAAGAAAAACAGTTGTTATCTTTTTATTATTTCTTGGCTGTGCATGCCTTGTGGCAGGCGTTGCGTCTCTCTGATGGGTTTTAATAAATGCCATCCTGATTGTTCTGCTACATTATTGGGAAGTGCGCAAATGAAAGTGTTTTTCATTCATAAATATAATAATAATCATATAAATAATATGCGTCGGACCCGTTGTTGCTTTTTGACAAAAGACTGATTTAATGAGCAGCAGGCCAAGATGGTGACAAAACGTGATCACGCTTTATCATGTTGCAATAATATCGGGAAAGTAACGCTGACTTTGCTTATTTCGCGATAATTATTAAGAAATACAACAAATGCGAAAATGCAGATTTTTTTAATGTAAATGTATGATTTTAGTACATGGGCTCCCCTTATGGCCATGAATGGTATTGCAGCTTTCAAACTTTTACAGCGATACCTTGGCTTACGAACTTAATTGGTTCCCAGACTACGTGCGTTGCATGTAAGGCGAAAAGTGTGTATCCCAAAAATTACTTTCCCATAGGAAACCATTAAAATGATAATAATCCGTTCCCAGGTCCCCATAAAACAATTTGCTACTAAATAAGCCTTAAAACTACACAAAATATACCTTATTTCATGTATAATAAATGTGCTCTGGTATTATAATTGAAGAAATAAACTGTATTGTATAATAAAGTCGTTTTATTTACCTTAGTGATGGTCGTTGATGGCTTGATGGAATGGAGTGACCGGTTTCATCAGCATTAAACACTTGATGAGGAATGTAGCCTTCTTCTGTCACCATCATGCTTTCTCTGCGATAATTTTACCTAGTTCCTCATCAAATGTGTTCTGTTTAGCTAGGTTGATAGCGTTTTGCATCAAGTGTATAGATGGCTTGTGCGGGTTGTTTGTGGAGATTGATTGATGTGATATTTTACCCTTGCAGTCTACACTCTGCCTTTGAACTATCAAAGTTGAAACTCTCTCACTGTTGTCTGCCTGTCTCTCTAATGTTTAAACCACCCCTCCTCCCCCCTCACTGCTGCGTTCTTGACCAATCACGTTGTTTAACCGAAGACTGGGGGCGGGGAATAGAGGACAAAAACAGTCGGCTGCCATTTTGTTGTTAGAAGAAAGGGCTCGTTCGCGAACGACACATCACTCATTGAGGCAGCCCCGTGTACAAAAAAAGTTCGTATACAAAGGTAAAGTTCGTATGCCAAGGTAACATTTTCATAAATCGTAAACCGAAAAGTTTGTAAGCCAAGGGGTTCGTAAACAGAGGTATCACTGTATTTTTTTTTCCAAAGCCCCCCAACCACTACAACCCTGGCCCTCTATATAACCGGCATATGAAATATCCGCTATGTTGAGCAAAAATACATTCAAGGATGAGTCACGTTGCCAGAAACGAATTTAAATTGTGTTTAAAGGTAAAAATTTGGCGCTTGGACATTGTGACTGATAACAAAGCCGTGAAAGGAGTTTGCTTTGAATAAAGTTCAGGAAAAAAAAAGACGTGGTGAGAACGCATTCAAGCTTGGAGTGTTAACAAATGTAACGTCGTCGTGTTTTATGCGTGTCACACTCTCGCCAGGGTTGTAGCAAGGTTGTCGTTTTACAAGGGGCTCTTTTCATTGCGCGGTTCAAGAAAACGTGCCTTAGTTGTGCGACAAATACACATTTTTCAGCAAATCGAATAATTTTATCACTCGCTGTCGATACGGACCGAGATCGAAAGACGAACTCTTTTTTTCTGTCACATTTTACCATTTGTAAAATGAAAAATAGAATTCGATGTTTACGAGTTATAACTTGCACCGTGTCGCCATTTTGTTTGACTGACATTTGATCGTTCTGTTGGTATTGTCGAGCGTAGCGCCATCTAGTGGATGCATTGTAGATGACGTCTTATAATGTGCTGCACCCAATGTATGAAAGAAATTACAAATAGGCCAATGTGAAAAATACAGTACATACATACATGTATACGTTTTGTACAAACATATATGAGCGGTGCAATGATCAACATCTAATCAATTATCAAATGAATCTGATGATTGATTTTGATTTTTTTTAGATATATATATTTTTTACATCAAAACTGACCATTAAATATATGCTTTTAATTTGAAAAAAAACTAAAACTGATTCACATAGTCATTGGATAGATAGATAGATAGATAGATAGATAGATAGATAGATAGATAGATAGATAGATAGATAGATAGATAGATAGATAGATAGATAGATAGATAGATAGATAGATAGATAGATAGATAGATAGATAGATAGCTATCCAGACAGAGCTAATAGGTAGCAAATAGCTAACAAATGCTAGAAATAACAATAATAATAATAATAATACTAATACTAATAATACATTTCATTTGTAAGTCGGTGTATGGGGAAAAAAATGGTATTTATTCAGACTGCATTAGCGAAAAAGAGTTAGCGCCGCTAACTTTTGGAGGAGTATTTCATCATTCTAACTGGCAGTGGGATCCAAAATATGGCCGCCAACTTGAATCACAAGTAATCCGACATTATGCGCACGCACGTCGATCGCGTGTCGATTCGCGTAGACGCAAGGGCGCGGGAAGGCGTTGCTACGCCGGGCCGTCCCCTTGCGTCATATTTCTTCATCTCTTTTTTGGGTTGTCCCTTTGCGATTCGGGTTGTTTTTTTTAGGGAGAAGTTGGTATCCGACGCCGCGTTAAATCGGGTGGATGATTTGGGGATTTAAAGATTCAACTTTTTGAGTATTTAACATTCATCACGATGAACGATTCGTTCGCCGATTTAATTTATGGACAGATGGTTTTCTGTAGGCAAGGCGGTGGGGAGTGATTTGTTCTCCGAACTCACAGATGAGATGACCTGAGGCGGATTTCAAACCCTAATATGTGGGGATGGATTTATGGCACTTTTTTCCCTGCACTATTCAAGCTAGCTACTACAAATTCTGAATTTTTTCACACATCCCAAAGATGCCGATAATGATGAAAATAAATGGATCCAAGAGACAATTTTCCAGAAGGTGGGATTTTTACTTTGAAAAGGTGCTTTTTTGGAGGGCGAGGGGGCATAGACACCCTGCGATCAAGTGGCTAACACTTCTCGCGCCATCGTCATTTGGAATAAGCCACCCCAATGAACGCAAAAGCTACTAAAAATCAGGCAGATGGGTGATTTACGCGAACAGAGAAATCAACTCGTATTACTGATTGGAAATCCGGCTTTTTGGCTCCCCAGTTGACAAACAAACAACGTGTTTCTAATTGTGTTGGTTCTTAACCTAGGTTCGATCGAACCCTAGGGGTTCGGTGAGTCCGTCTCAGGGGTTCGGTGGATCCTCCGCCACAGAGGTCCATCTGTCAGTCTAGACTGTGCCTACTAACACAGTCATTGGAAGAAGGGTTCGGTGAATGAGCATATGAAACTGGTGGGGTTTGGTGCCTCCAACAAGATTAAGAACCACTGTTCTATACAAAGAAATGTGTATTCTTATCAACATTATTATTCTCGCTGGCGGAAAGTCAAATCAGCAAACACACTCCACCGAGCTCACCGGATTAACCCTCCCAACCCCCTGCCCCCCCCACACACACAAAAAAAGTCATTAACAGAGTGCATTTAGTGCCAATGAAAAACCTTTACAAGGACTTTCCGTGGTTGCAGACGGTAGCCTGGTGTAGGTTTTATGTAAACGGTGTGAAATCCCAGTCAAGAACGGGAAAAGGGGAAGAACAGACAGTAGACCACATCTAAGAGATTGGAAGCAGGGGCGGGAATTTCAAACTTTTGCTATATGATGGACACAACGGGGGGGGGGGGATTATTGTCGGAGGTAGAACCGAGATGAGATACAGCGAGAACGTTTGTCGAATTCTACACAACTGCGATATCGGGACGCACCGGTGGGTGTCATCTGAAAAATGGGGTAATGAGATCATACCAGAAGTTGCCTGATGATAGTGCTAATGCTAATGCTAGTTTTTAACACTTTTCTGTGCAAAGCCGCATCACACCAAGATCAGTCCAACAGAGAAGCAACAAGAGTCCGACAACAAATTGCCCAAATCAGCAAGCTGCGTATTCCCATCGCCCCCACTGCACATCACACATGTACAGTTCTTAGTCCAGTTCGAGTCCCGCCTCCATCCCAATTTAACACCAGCCGACCGTGCGGTCTTGGACAGAGCTAACAATTTCGACACCTCGACAACAAAACGCTTCTTCCCGAGCCAATAAAATCGTAAAAATGCCTTCCGGTCCTTCTTTCCTCTTTGAACAGGCGCGATACATGAGGCATCCAAGTAGACGGCAGACGTGACGGTGCGAACTGGGACAGTCTGGCACTAGACCCCACTTGACGCCGTTTATACACAGCGCAGGGTCATCAAACATGGCGTAGAACCACGGCGAAACGGTGGCAGAACTCTCGAAAGCCCGATCAAAGACAACCAAGACTCTGATTTTCCCCCCGATTTTTCTTTTGAAGGTTTTCTTCTGCTTGGGATGATGTGAAAGTGGGGTATTCAACGGGGGGGGGGGTTATGTTTGTGTACGCCTTGGCAGCTGAAGCAATCGGAGTGTCTAAAGCACATCTAAGTTTGGGCAATTAGTTCCAGTGCCACCATTAATGTGCTGAAGGGGCGCTCACGGCGGGGGGTTGAGGGCTCTGCTCAAAGGGGCTTCGGGCCTCGCTAAGAAGAGGGCGGACGAGGGGAGTAGGGGGTTGAATATGGTCAACAAAGGTGGGGGTCAAGACCTCAGGGCCATGTGAAAGCTGCACCATGTCCACTGACCCACTCCTACCCCCCACAGAACTTGGACTGTGCTGTTCAATTTCCACTTACAGATCCTTTGCGGTATCCGAAAATCGTGAATGACTAAGCAGATCTATGATGGTCGAGGGGGGGGGGGGGGGGGGGGCAGAAAAGTTTGACGAAAATGGCAAGCTAATGCCAATTCGACAATCCTTCAGCTGAACTGGTTTATTTGCCTATTGGTTCTGCTTTTTAAAACCCTGATCCGGCAGCCCGAGGGCGAGCGCCGAAACGGCGGGTGTCCGGCACGGGTCAGGTCCCCGAGGAGAAATGTTGCCTTCCCGAGGCAGCGACAAGATTTATTTTCCAAACATTCGGAGTTACGTTACATTTTTACACACGTGACGGCCAATCAGACAGCCGGTGGCGAAACGAGGTCTTTCCGTCACATGCGGCAGGGTGTAATATCCGATATATATTTGTCGTGGTAACTTCCGATCTCTATTCAGGACCCGTCGGACTCTCACTTAACTCGATCAGTCCTTTAAAGTCGCAGAGTGCCTGAAGACCACAAAAGTGTCTTCAGTTTATGACGTTTCAAGCTAACGTACGTCGCCTAACCAATTCACTGTGACGAGGCGTATGGATACGTAGTCATGAAGCACCAGAAGGCCCATTTCAGTTCTACCCCATTTTCCACTATTGTTTGTTTTCGATGTATGCCTGAAAATAGTTTTTCAACAAAAATCAGACCACCTATGACACACTTTTGGAATTCAGATGAGTAAAAAATAACTACAAAACACCACCGCTTCAAAACAAAATGGCTGCTGTAAGAAAATAGACCCATTACTTTGCTTGATTTGTCAAGTTGGGTCAAAGCGCTGCCCCACCGGACACTTTGACAGCCGCCTTTGTGCTTCCGTTGGACAATAGGGGTGAGAGGTGGGAGGCTTGAGGGGGGTATACACCCCCCCACCCCTTTCACCAACAACCGAAGCCTTGCTTCATCTGTAAAGTTCTTGCCTGCTGACCTCTCACCCCCCTCTTACTGTCATTGTCCCAATAAAAATAATAAAACTTGTTCCAGGTGTTGTCATTACGGTACATCTCGGCGGGTGGTTTGCTAGATCGGAGAGGTTGATGCTAAGGTTATAGCAAGATTAGTCAGACTAGCCTAGCATTTTTAATTGAAGTTGGTGACATTGAGGTGGGATTGAAGCTCACTTTAAAATACAGCTCAGGCAACTCCTCTTCACACGCCGTCTTTAAAAAAATGGCCTAGTTTGGGAATCCCTCCTACAGAGGGGTCAAGTTTTGTCGGTCAACGCGAGACCGATCCCAGTGGTTTTGCCGTTGAGTTATCACCAACTGTCGAGTCATCTAAACAGCCCGAAAGCCCCTTTGCGATTGTCCGGAGTGCAAAGCTTCACTCGCAAACCAGTTTTACCTGATGGATGGTTTCATCGGGGATATAGATGCAGATCCAGTCACGGGAAAAAAAAACCAAATAAATAAACACATTACAGGGAAGTTAAATGATTCGCAAATAGAGGAAAATTGGTAGCAGATGAGTCATTGGTGAATATAGTGCGTCGCCATATTTATTTTGGGAGGCCATTACGGCGAATCAAATATTTTAACTTAAGATTTTTTTCCCTGCACAAAAAAAAAATCAGTCAACTTATTTTTTGTTCTTGATTAACTCATTCACTGCCATTCACGATTTTTTTCAGGAACTGAAAATATGACAGAGCGCCATTCCCGAATATGTTCGGGGTTTTGTTTCTTTTCTTGTTTGGGTGCCGATAATGCACTGGTCACGGCCTCTGGCAATGTTTTTTCCCTTCCACAAGGGGGCAGCATTTCTGTTTTTTTCCATGCTAGCGCTTTGTTCCAGCTTCAGCTGTTGTTAAAGCGCTATATAAACATTTATGTATTGTATTTTGTACAGCTGCCCCCATTTGAAGCTCATATAACTCCAGATCCATATAATTTAGGAATTAACTATTTTTTTCTGATGAAAAAAAGAAAGTCTAAGGATTCTTAAGCTGCGTTGAATGTTTATGTAGTCCTAAAACTCAATATTGTGTGGGTCCCTAAATTTGAGTGAAAATGACCAAAAAAAACTGCCACTGGAGTGAACACATTTTTGTACATGTCTGACAGTAAATGAGTTAAAAAAAACTCAAATTCCCAATCTGTTTTTTCCATTTCATCCATTTTGTTTAACCAATTGAACACTATGGTCTGCATCTAACGTTTCCTGACCCAGCAGCAACTTCCCCCAACATCGCACAGACAAAAAAAGTCAGGTCCGCAACCTCTACTAACCCACCCAACCCCCTCCTCACTCCACCCTCGGTGCTCTTTGACCCATAATGGAGGCCTGACTGAACACAAACAGTGGTCGTCCCCTCACATCGCCCTCCTGACTCTCATCCCTCGCCGGGTTCCCGTTACACCCGGCCAATGAAAAGCCATACTGTAAATAACCGGTCCAGGGTTGACCCCCACACTGGATCTGATCCCCCACGCGTCCGGTCTAGTGTAACGGAGCCTGGTTCTCACAATAACGCTCCTCACGGGCGTTAGCCAGTGAGCTCTCTTCCCCATTGGGCCCACTCGGAATGGGGGATTAGTTAGGGACAAGAAGAAGAAAAAAATGGCCCTTGTTAGACTCTCCGAAGGGGTCAAACCACCCCCACCCCACCCCACCTCCAAGCCAGGAGCGCAACCCCGTCCTGAGACACTTTAGCCTTTGTCTCTGGCGAGGGACGTGGGAGCAGAGGAGAATGCTGAGGGGGGGGGCTAAAAATTGGGACCATTCCGTTGGACATAACGCGGCTACAACAGACAACAACAATGTTAGACAATTTAAGCTGTATTTTAATTTTATTTTTATTTTAAATGGCAAAGAATCATCCCCAAAAGCACTACAGTCCAACCCCTTTTCAACATACACCATTTCATGTTTTTATTTACACTTATAAATGTCCATACAGTATCGTGTATTGTCATTGGCGGCCATTTTGTTGAAAATCATTTCAGGAAGCTAACGTTAGCGCCCGGATTTGTTTATGTCTCCTCGAGGTACGTCCGTACTTTCCAATGACGATAACGATAGTCTAGATATTCTTAAAGTGGTTAAAAAATGTAAAAATGAATTTGATATATCAGTAAAAAGTAATTTTGAGGGTGTTTCATGGATGTAAAGCGGCTCCAACAGACAACAACAATATTGGACAATTTAAGCTGTATTTTTTTAAATTTTTGTTTTAAATGGCAAAGAATCATCCCAAAAACACTACAGTCCTTTTTAACATATACCATTTCATGTTTTTATTTACACTTATAAATGTCCATACAGTATCATGCATCGTACTTGGCGGCCATTTTGTTGAAAATCATTTCAAGAAGCTAGCGTTAGCGCCTGGATTTGACGACGATAACGCTAGTCTAGATATTCTTAATGTGGTTTAAAAAATGTAAAAATAAATGTTATATATCCTTAAAAAAGTAATTTTGAGGACATTTCTTGCTACGTATCGACAAGGAATAGTTTTAAGCTCAAAACAGGTAATGTCTTCGCGTGTGCCGGTGAACCATCGCCACTAAGTGAGCGCACGAGGCGGCGAGAGGGGATGCCGAGAGACGAAAAGACACGAAGAGGGGAGGTTTCGGGTCAGAGGCTAAGTGAAATATATCCCCGCTCGGAGGCATGCGAGTGAGAGGATGCAGGAAGCTGAGGGCCACAGATAAGGGGCCCGCAAGACGTGGCCGATAAGCACCCTAAAACACCTGCTGAAGGAAGGCCTGCGCCATAAGCGGCACTCGGTAAAAGCGCAAGTGGGAGTTTTTTTTTTTTTTTTTTTTGGGGGGGGGGGCGCTCTAGCTTTACTGCATGCCTAATGGTACACGGTGGCAAGTATACGACGTCATTTGTAAGCTCGGCGGCGAGACAGCGGCGACAGAAATGATGCCGCTTGAGTCATGGCACGCCAAAGACACCAGCTTCAGCGATCAGTTCACAAAATGGAATGGCTACCCCTACAAACCCCCCCACACCTTTTTTTCCCCTTTCAACACCACCACCACCCCTTTTTACTATCCCATTGTCGCCTTTGCTCGCCTAGGGGACAAACAGACAAACACAAAACAATCTGGAAGCGGTCAAGGGAGACCTTGAAGATGCCTGACAGAGCGAGCGAGCGAGAGAGACGGCGGCCATCAAGTGTCAAGAGGGGAGACATTCAAGGGATTTCCAGAAAAACGAGCGCACCGCCTCCAAGATAGTACAATCTTAGCCGGAAAATTAAGGTGAGAAGGACAAAATCATAACTTTCTTCGTCACCACTCGAGCTGACAAACGGCCTTCCGAACGTCTCAGCGTTAAATATCAGAAAGCGGCGGCCATTTTGTTCCTGTCGATTTAAGTTTGCCTCATCTGTAACATGGCATTTCAATAAAGTTGCGCACAGATTGATGACGTTAATCCGCATTTAAAAGAAAACACATTGGCGGGTTGTCAACATATTTCGTGGGTATTTCAGTGCCATTAAATATTTTTTTTGTGCGTCAAAAATTTCTTGCCCGACATTTTTTTTGGTGCTTCCTGACGATGACACGGAAAATTGATTGATTTGACTGTGAGCAAGATGTTTTGAAATTTTAGACATTTGCAATTATGGCGTATGGAAACTTTAGGCAAGAACACATGGGATTTCTCTCCCCATGACTGGATCGCTAGGCTAGGTGAAGATTCGCCACTTTCGAGTGACTACACGGGGAGGCACCATGAACTCATTCATTGCCATTCCCGAATATATTCGGGAATTGAAAATAGGACATGGAGCGCCATTACCGAATTTGTTCGGGTTTTAGTTTTTTCTTGCAGGGGGGGGTGCAGATAAAGCGCTGGTCAGACGTCTAGCAATGTTTTTTCCCTTCCACAAGCCTTTTGTACAGCCACCCCCAATTCAATCTTAGATGACATAGGAATTAACTGTTTTTTTCTGATGAAAGAAGAGAATCTAAGGTTTCTTACGCTGCATTGAATGTTTATGTAGTCCTAAAACTCAATATTCAGAATCAGAGTGGAGTAGCTGGAAAAGGTGGTGGGCAGGGTGTGGAGGGTCAAGTAGGATTTTCCGTGCCCTTGTTACAATTCTTTTTTGAGGTGCCCTATTCTGTGGGTTCTGGAATTTGAGTGAAAATGACTAAAACCCTGGCACAGGAGTGGATATTTTTGCACATGTCCGGCAGTGAATGAGTTAAACTGCAACGTGGGCACAGGTTAGTCAATGAAATGTGATTTTTTTTTGTTGATATTGAACCCGTTTAATCCGATTATGCTAGCATAAAATAATTCCGGCAAATTCCTCCCAGGTGCGACGTAAAATTAGTCGTGAATATGCAATGCTTCGAAATACAGTAAAGTCTCGTTATATCGATATTCTCGGGAGTCCGAAAAAATATCGATATAACCGGGACTATCGATATATCCGACCCTGCGCGCATGTAATTTTCTCCTTGCGTTCATAGAAATAGTATCGTAATAAGCGGTCCTATCGATATAACCGATATCGATATAACGATACTTTACTGTATGACATCTGGCATTAAATAGTCACCCATAGCTATCGTCTACATTTCTTTACTCCTTAATCTACGTCTTCTAGCATACGGTGTGCAGCCCACCCCCCTTCCCCTGCCGCCAGCTGTCATGTGAGGGGCAGGCGACCTATCCATCATGAGTTCTCTTCCTCGGCTTAATCTCTGCGGGTGTCTTCGGTCAGCAAATACATAAATCAATTATGGTTTGAAGCTTCATGACGTGATTTACCCAACTGATCCCTCTTGGATTACAGCCTCAATTTAGGGACCAGTCGGTGTGGGGAGGGAAAGCGCAGAGCCCGAGTTGACACTCTTCATCAACGCGCTTCGATGCTTGCCTGGCGGGGCGTTGGAATGGAGGGGTGGGGGCGGGGAAAAGTTGGAATAAAAGGAATGTTTGTTTGTTGTTGTAGAATTTTTGTAGGTGCGCTCTCTGGGCGTATCTTTTGGTATATTGAGGAAACGCTTTATTTTTTTAAATATTTCAGTGATCCATCATTTATTTAGTTATTTCAGTCATTCTGTATGTATTTATTCTTCTTCTTCTTTTCCTTTCGGCTTTTCCCTTCAGGGGTCGCCACAGCGAATCAATGTCCTCCATCTATCCCGGTTTTGTGCATCCTCTTCTCTCACACCAATTACAGTAAAGTCTCGTTATATCGATATCGGATATATCGATAGTCCCGGTTATATCGATACTATTTCTATGCACGCACGGAGAAAATTACATGCAAACAGGGTCGGATATATCGATAGTCCCGGTTATATCGATATTTTTTCGGACTCCCTTGAATATCAATATAACGAGACTTTATTGTACCTTCATATCCTCTTTGACCACATCCATAAACCTCCTCTTCGGTCTTCCTCTCGGTCTCCTGCCTGGCAGTTCAAGGCTCAGCATCCTTCTCCCGATATAGTCACTCTCTCTCCTCTGGACATGTCCAAACCATCTCAGTCTGGCCTCTCTGGACTTTCTCTCCAAAGCTTCTAATATGAGTTGTCCCTCTAATGGACTCATTCCTGATTCTATCTAATCTGGTCACTCCCAAAGAAAACCTCAACATCTTCAGCTCTGCTACCTCCAGCTATGTATGTATGTATTTATTCATTTATGCATTTATTTATTCATGTATGTATTTATTTTGTTTGTTCAATTACTGTCTGTATTGATTTACTGTATGTATTTACGTATTTATTGTCTGCATTTATTTACTACAGTAAAGTCTCGTTATATCGATATTCAAGGGAGTCCGAAAAAATATCGATATAACCGGGACTATCGATATATCCGACCCTGTTTGCATGTAATTTTCTCCGTGCGTGCATAGAAATAGTATCGATATAACCGGGACTATCGATATACCCGATATCGATATAACGAGACTTTACTGTATCTGTATTTACTGTCTGCATTTATTTACAGTATCCACTGTCTGTATTTATTTGCTGTCCGTATTTAATTATGTATTTATTTACTTATTTATTGTCTGTATTTATTTACTGTCTATTTACTGTCTGTATTTTATGTATTTATTTATTGACTCTATTTACTGTCTGTATTTATTTAGTGTCTGCATTCATAATAATAAATAATGCATTTCATTTATAAGCGCCTTTCAAAACTCTCAAGGACACTTTATAGTAACAGGATATTTTTTCTGCAGGTGAGCAGCGGCAGCCACACGCGCCAGCGTTCACTCAACCTGGAAGTAACATAGTTAAAAAAAATTAATAATAATCAAAAAGGTTTTTGCGAAAAATCCAGTAGCTACTTTAGCATCCACCTGCTGTCCGCTCAGCGGATGAAGAGCTTCCCAATCTCCTCACTTTCCTACCTGAGAGCGCTTTTGTAACAGGTGACGGCGCGGAGAATGGGCTAATTTTTATGACTAGCTTCTTAGCTCGCCACTATCACTCCACTGGGGCCTCTTTTGCCAATCGCCGGCGAGCCATTCAAGTAGCAACAAAGAGGCTAATTAGACGCTCTCTCACCGCGGGCTGCGCGGGGCCTCTGGTTTGATACTTCCCATGGAGGCTGGGGGCCCTCCCCAGGTTTTTTTTTCACACACAGAGGATATTTGTGAGCACACTCGGGTTAGCCCTCTGGCTCTTACACATATACTCATTGTGGAGATCCTCTCTATGGTCTGCCAGAGTGGCAGAATCAGAGAGGCTGGGGGTAGGGGTGGGGTGGCACGTTTCTTTTTATGTAGCGGGGACCTGGAGAGGGGATGCTAATGGGATATCGATGGGATTAGAACCCAGAGCGGAGCGGGTCCAAGGTTCTATGAACTCTTAAGTAAAACCTATTCATCTTTGAGGCTGTAATTCTTTCTGCGGTTTTCAAAAAAAAAAAAAAAGGAAAACCTCGATACAGATGTCTCGCTGGGGAATTGAATGAATGCTAAAAGAACACGCTACTAAATACACACATTGAGCTTCCGTTGACCACTGTCAAAAGCGGCCAGACGCTTCTGCGGTAAGGAGATAGACATCAAAACAGTTAAGTGGCCGATAAAGCATTTGCATATCACCTGATAACGCGCCACAATTAGCACTCCCTTCGAGCTCCCTTTCAGGACGATACAAAACAAAAAAAAATGGACACACGCAAAGCCATGTACATGATGTACATACTACCATACTACCAAAAAAACCAAGTTCCCCTACAGAGACAAAAGACCACCAGCCGTGTCCGCGAACGCCAGCGGCTGGTCGCGTCGGGTCAAGCTGCTAACTTTTATTGCGCAAAGCGCCTCCTTCCACTCTTATCTCAGGAAGGGAGGTGATCTAATCAGGCTGCCAATTAGATCATTACCTCGGCCACCCGATTCCAAAACGGGGACCTTGTCGCTCTCTCGGAATTAGCAACAGGAGCACGTTACGAAGCAAAAAAGATCCGGACCCAAATACGTTTAGAGTGGTTGTATGTGTGTGGTTGCTCTGACAAGACGCAGGCGTCTCCCCACCGCCCCTTCGTGTTAAGTCTCTAATCGATACATCTCCCCCATCTTAACAGTCGGGACAGAGCACGGGGTCTGAGATCAGAGCAATGGCGGTGTAAATCTTTACCGTTCAAGCGGAGCCTTTTAAAGTTGGTCTATAATTGGGCCGTAGCCAAAGGTTGGCTCGGTAGCGGCTAAAGCTTGGCGGCAGGTCAAAGCGTCGCATCCTCAGGGCTGTAAACAAAAGTCAGCTTTGGTTCCAGAGCAAAGCGAAGAAGGCACCTGCCGAAAAGCTTTTTTCGGGGTTGTTTAGTGACTCCACAACGTTGTCTGATTTCCTTTTTGAACTGCTGGTTAAGGGTGAAGGGGTCGGATTATCTGGGCAGATGACAAAATAGTGTCTCTCAAGGATGACATACTCTGCTGGAAGAATGAGATACATTGGCCAAAGGTCCGTCAAAGATGCGAGACTTTTTGGTGAAAATTGTTAATTTTTTTACAGTTGTGGAATGCTCAAGATTGGGCATGGGCGAGTCGACCAGTACAGTCGACCAGTACCGTTGACCAGTACAGTCGACCAGAACCGTCGACCAGTACCGTCGACCAGCCCCGTCGATAAGCAACAGAGGGCTGTAGATTGTATTAAAAAATAAGTTGGCAGTTAGCTTTCGTTGCAATGAAAGCCTTTTCACTAGTTCGAATAAATCTGGTGGATATCATCAAGTTTACATTATAAAGATGAAGTGGCTCGGGCGTCTGATTCGGAAGTCTCCTGGACGCCTTCCTGGTGAGGTCTTCCAGGCATGTCCCATTGGCAGGAGACCCCAGGGACGACCGCTGCAGACTACAGCTGATCTGGGAACGACTCAGAAACTGCCAGAATTGGATGAAGTGGCTAGGGAGAGGGAAGTCTGGGCTTACCTACTAAAGCTACTGCGAGCGGCAGAAAATGGATGGATGGATGGATGGATGGACTTTGCAAAAGTGTCAGCAAAAATTGTAAAAATGGCAAATGAACCTATCAAATTTGAACGTTACAGTGGCGAAAAGGTTGAAATGAGGTCCGACTGTCCCACATAGTCGGTCATCACGATCCACAGATTTGTAACGGATATGCACAAACCAAACGTTCTCTGGTCCGATGCACACTGGAGCAAGACGGTCGCGGAGGTCGGGGGTGTCAACTGAAATAATAACAAGGAAGTCGTAACCACTCGGTCGTTGCCAAGACACACCGGGGTCAATGTCTGCCAAAAGCAACCAAACACCTTTTCCGCTGGCTTCACCCCAGCGCCGAAGAGCATGTGTGCGGACACAACATGATCACCTGCCACAAACCACACACGCCTCTATCTGGACTCAATCTGCGGCTTGGTTTACCGAAGAGGGGGCGCCAGGGGTTATCGCCCCCCCCCCCCATCCGACTCCCCCCTTGCTCTGATATGCACAGATAAGAGCCTCAGAGCCCCGCTGTTTAAACACCTGGTGCCCCCCCTGGGTTATTAGAGCGCCCTCCGTAGAAGGACAGGAAACGGAAGAGCGAGCGAGCGCCGCCGTCACCGTCGCAAAAGTAATGAACAGCAAAGCACCGTTAATGCGGGTGTGATTATTTCTACCACCGTTGAATCAAATAAGCAATAATGGGAATAGCGGGAGTAAGCAAACACACAAAATAAAAGAGGTATGGGGGTGCGGGGGGGGGGGGGGGGGGGGTATGAAATCCTCATCTCATCTCTTAAAGTGGCCCGGCTGTATTGGGAGAATTTAAAACTGATTGCTTCTGCAAACGCTCACCTGTGCTCGGTATATTATGGAATGGCGTCGGCCATTTGCACGAGACGGGACGACAATGGCTACTTTTTTGTTGTTGTAAACCGAGGCCTTTTAGATCTGTTTGGAATAGCAATAGAGTCGACATTATTATTATTTTTATTGAGCATAGCACCTTGAATTCATTTCTCGCCATAAATCACTCGCGCTTGTTGGTGTTTATTGATTCATTTCTCAGGGTGAGATTTCGCGAAATGCTGCGCCGACAACTCACGAAAGAAAAACGACAAGGGGCACTCCGCCGTACTAATTTATCACCAAACAAAATTGTTCGGGTCTACAGAAAGCCGGCTCGCCGACGTCTGATGAAAACAAACAAGCAACATAGGAAAAATAAATAAATTAGATAAAATAACATAAATAGAATAAAATAAATAAATAAATAAATAAACAAATATAAAATTAAATAAACCAATATAAAATAAATAAATAAATAAATAAATAAATAGACATACAAATAAATAAATAATACTGTGTGGCTACTGAGATTCAGTTTTTTTCCCCGATATTTCAAAGTAAAATATGAATGCAAACTCTGTCCAAATTGGTAGAAATTGTATTTTAAAAAATATATAATTGTATTTAATGTAAATGTATCAATTGTAAATTGATTAAAAAGTAGACGAACAGTGAGATTTGACATACAGTTAAATAAATAAATAAATATATTTTTTTTAGATATATAAATAAATAAATAAAAGATACACATAAACAAACAAACAAATAAATAAATAAATAAATACTTCTGTGTGGCTACATTAACCATGAGATTCCGTTTCCCCCCCCGATATTTCAAAGTAAAACATGGATGCAAAACGTTGTCCAAATTGGTAGAAATTGCATTTAAAAAAAATATATGAATTGTATTGTACGTATGTGTATCAATTAAAAATTGATTGGAAAGTAAATTAGACAATAAGTGAAATTTCATATCAAGTTAAATAAATAAACAAACAAATAAATAAATAAATAAATAAACACATAAATAAATAAATTAAGTTAAAATCAATAATCAAATAAGTAAATGATAAATAAATAAATAAACCTGTGCCACGCGATTCATTTTCTCCCCGATATTTCAAAGTAAAATATGAATGCTAAACTTTTTCCAAATTGGTAGAAATTGTATTTAAAAAAATATGAATTGTATTGTATATATGTGTATCAATTATAAATTGATTGGAAAATAAATTAGACAATAAGTGAAATTTCACATCAAGTTAAATGAATAAATAAACAAAAATAAATAAATAAATAAATAAATAAACACACATAAATAAATTAAAATAAAATAAATGAACAAATAAATAAATGATAAATAAATAAATAAACCTGTTCCACGAGATTCATTTTCTCCCCGATATTTCAAAGTAAAATATGAATGCTAAACTTTTTCCAAATTGGTAGAAATTGAATTTTTTTTTAAAAAAAGAATTGCAATGTTCACATATGTTATCAATTACAAATTGATTAAAAAAATAAATTAGACCATAGGTGAAATTTGACATACAGTTAGAAACCGATCATATATGTAAAGTGTGCTCTTAAAATCCAAAAAAATATTCATCAAGAGAAATATGAAAATACGATTTTTAAAAAACATTTCTATATTACATCATTTGTGTAAAAAAAAAAAAAAAAAAACATTGCAAGAGGACCGTTGGAAAAAATGCATATGAAATCACCACTGCAATACTGTAAAAATGACAAAATAAACCCCCCACTGTTGTTCACCCCCCAATTTGCAGGCAAACAAAAGTTTCTCAGAAAGCCTCCCGGCGACATAAACCACTTGTGGAGACAGTTTCAAATGACAAAATGGCTATTTGGCTCATTTTCCTGATATAAACCAGAGTGCATTTGAGTGGCAACTAAATCTCAACAGGAAACGGGCGCTTTCTGGCGCGTTGCTTCCAACATGCGCGCGTTTTCTAAATACGTTGGGGGTCACCTCGCGCACCGCGTTGACCTGAGCCACATCTGGAAACAATCCCACTCATGTTTGACGTGACCCGCCCGAAACCAAGTGAACTCCGGTGCGATTGTTGCCCAGGCGGCGGTGACCCTGACGCGGCGGCGGCGGTAATTAGTCAAAAGCAACACGACTCTCGTTGGCTTGAAATTAAACATCTTAAAAGGAATCGGCGCAGTCAGGACCCTCCGCGGCGACGTAACGTTTGATTTGGACACTTGGGCAAACCGTGTGTGTGATGTGATGGAAAGTTGCTTTGACTTTCATTTGGGCAACAACTTCTCGTTTGAGAAGTTGTGCTGGCAGTCTAGCGAACCCGCTGCGAGATTCGGAAATGGAGGGTATTCATTTAATTAAGATACAAGTGCGACAAGAGTAGACAGGGGTTCAAAACCTCGGTTGGCCCAAACATTGAAGGCTAGCGACCTAGCAGAAAGGTTAAAGGGAAGACTTTGTATGTACATCGTGGAGAGATAAGTCAAAAGAATTGGTGAGGCTTTGGGAAATGTTATTTTGGCATTTATCACAACACTTGGCACATTTTTATTTTTCTTTTTTTTTTATTGTTTGACTTATTTATTTGTATTTGTTTAGATATTTTTTTAATTTATGTATTTATTTATTTATTTATTTATATTTTTTTAAGTATGTATTATTTACATTTGCTAACCTAGTTATGTATTTATATATTTATTTATTAATATGTTTATTTTATTTATTTACATTTGTTTATCTACATATTTATATATATATATATATTTATTATTTATTTACAGCATTGTTTATCTACTTCTTAATTTATGTGTAGTTATTTATTTATTATTTATTTGCATTTGTTTATCTGTTTTTTTATTTAGAAATGTAGTTATTTATTTGTATGTTTATTTATTTATTTACATTTGTTTATTTATTTACATTTGTTTATCTATGTATTTATATATTTATATATTCTTTATTTTAATTAGTTTATCTCATTATTTATTTATCGATTACGTTAGTTAGTTGCCTGTTAATTGAATTTAATTATTTATTTACTTGTTTAATTATTATATTTGTATTGATTTATTTATCAAGTTATTTATTTATAAATTTAGGAATTTATTTTAATATTAAGCAGATTCTTTACTTACAGATAGTGTAGGTGTTCAAATACATTTTATATTATATTATATTATTTTATTATTATTATTTTATTTTATATTTATTTTAATGTTTATCTATTTAGTTATTTTTGTATCAATGTGTCTGTTTATTTAATGTAATTATTTATTGATATTATTTTAATCCTTTTTTTTAAAGCCCTAAGTGAAAACAACCGCGTCATGCTAGCTAGCTAACTAGCCCTCCACTGTCCCGGGACTGCGGTCGAGCGCTCATTTCTAGGACTGACCATCATTAGCAAGACTCATTGGGTAAGGGGGGGGGAGGGGCTACAAGGTCATTTCTGGTTGGAGAAAATTGGACAGTTGTACGAAAGCGAACTTGTCAGAACACTGCCCTGGTACCGTTAGCCACGTTAGCCACAATGCTCAGTCTAGCAAAAGAATGCAGCCATAAATGAAATAAACGAACCAGTAAATGACAACAGCAAAAGACAAAGCGGCGTCGAATCGACAAAATGCCGAAACCGGTCCTACCTGTGCTGCTCCACGGTGTCGTTGTCCGGAAGTTCGGCACCGCAAACGTTGCAGCGTTCGTGTTGGTTCCTGCCGTCGGGTTTCATGCCCACGGCCAGTTCGCCGAGCTTGCTGAAGAACTCCCTCTGGATGAAGCTTTGAGGCAGCAGTCCGCCGTAAGCGCTAAAGTCCACCGACATGGCCAAAGCGGGCGACATGGGCAAGGCGGACGCCATGGTGACCGGCATGGACATGACGGCGTCGCCTTTGTGGTTTACCGGGATGGAGTAGAGCGACGCCAGGTGTTTCTCGGCCATCCCGGCCATAGCTTCCAAGCCCATGTGACTGACTTCGCCTTGAGGGTCTCCCATGCCGTCGTCGCGGACGTAATGGAGTTCGCGGGCGCTGGTGATGACGCTGCTCCTGGTGGGCGTTCCCGGGCCGTCTCTGTGGCGGTCATCGCCGCCGCGTTCGCCGTTGCTGGAGCCGCCGGACTCCATGCTTTCGTGTCCGTTGCCTCCCACGTCCACCTGCATCATTTCCGTCTTGATCTCGCTCATGAGGTGGTGGTGGTGGTGGTGGTGGTGGGCGTTAGCGTGATCGACGGCGAAACCTTGCTGAAGCAAAGTCTGGCCGATGCTCATCAGACTGTCCACGGCGGCTTTGGTGGGGCTCAGATTGGCGACGCCGAAGGACGTGGAGACCGAAGGACTCTGGTCCACCATCCCGGACATGGCGGAGACCTGGTCTGTCCCTGATAGGTAGAGACTCTCAATGGAATGTTTTTTGGAGCTCTTGACTCCGTTGTGGCTTTTGCGTTCGTCGTCCTCCTCGGTGCTCCCGTCGTTCGCGCCGACCTCCGCGTCATTCTCGTCCGACGATTGGATGGTCTCCAGGATCTTCAGACATTGCTCCTCCAGATACTCGATCTCCAGGATCTCCGCCGCGTACAGTAAGTCATCCAAGTCCTCTACTTTGGCCTGGAGCGTGGCGGTGTAAGCGTAGTCCAAAATCTGTTGGAACGTCTTTGGCGAGAGAAAGTCCAAGGTGTAATGTTGGCTGCTGCGGTGGAAGAGGATCTCAAACATTTTACTGGTGCACGCCAACACGGTCCGGTGGGCGTGGAACTCTTGACTGTCCACCATGATGACCACGTCGCATAGCGTCCCCGCCATACGCATCTGGTTGGCTTTGTGAAGGAGCGCCGTGGGGTGGTTGGGGTTCTGCAGCTGGATCATACCCATTTTTGTTAAATCCATGACGCCGATGGAAGTCCGCGAGGCCAACTCATGAGGCTAGCCTTCCGCTCGCTCCGTAGTGGTTTGAGCTACTGTGGAGAACCGGATGAAATCTGTAAGAATAAGGAAGACGGGATGTTTTTAAATCATTCACTGCCGAATTTATTTGGCAATTCAAAATATGACGTAGAGCGAGCGCCATTCCCTAATTTGTTCGGGTTTTGTTTTTTTCTTCTTTGGGTGCCGATAAAGTGCTAGTCATGGCCTCTGGCAATATTTTCCCTTCTTCCCTTGTTTCCATGTAAGCGCTTTGTTCCAGCTTCAGCTATTGTTAAAGCGCTATACAAACACATATGTATGTATTGCATTGTATTTTGGACAGCTGCCCTCATTTCAAGCCCAGATAACTCCAGACCGATATAATTTAGGAATTAACTCAATTCAATTTCTGACGTTGGATTTTTACGACAGTTTTTACTTTTCCTTCATGTTGTTTGTATTCAATTGGCCAACAAATCGTTATCTGGTTTCACACTCGAATTTTTCGTTCATTTTTCCCTTATTGTGACAACTAAAGTGAGATTTTTTTTTCATTTTGCCTAAAAAAACATTTGCAAACTATTTGTTGGCATTTTTTACATGCGTTTTATCACATTAACTCATTCACTGCCATTCCCAAATTTATTCGGGAATTGAAAAGCATGACATGGAGCGCCAGTTCCCGAATTTGTTCCGATTATTTTTTTTTTCTTGCGAAGGGGTGCTGATCAGACCTCTGGTAATGTTTTTCCCTCCCATAAGGAGGCTAATTCGCCTTTTGTACAGCCACCCTATTTCAATCTCAGATAACTCTAAACCCATATAACTTAGGAATTAACTCATTTTTTTCTGATGAAAGAAGAACATCTAAGGCTTCTAACGCTGTATTGAATGTTTATGGTATCCTAAAACTCAATATTCTGCAGGTCCTGGAATTCGAGTGACAATGACAAAAGCCCTGGCACCGGAGCGGACACATTTTTGCACATCGTCTAAGCAGTGAATGAGTTAAAAACAAACAAAACCACAACTACAACAAAAAAAGCAGTCAAAGACTTTTGAATGACAAGTTAAAAATCGTGATATTGTTTTCAATTCCGACATCCCCTCACGGTGACGCTAAAAAGACAAAAAGAACATTGCCGGTGACTGTACATTGGTGAAAAGACAATTTGTGAGCGGTCCGCCTGGCTGCCCTGCATACCAATCAGGCTGACATGTGTCACGTGAAGAGGTAAGAAGAAAAAAAAGGCAAAAAAACGTCTTCATTCCCTTAGCTGACCGGTTAAACAGGCGAGATTTGAGGGCCGCCTCACAAAAGAGCGTCAAAGCGGCCTTTTTTTTTATAAATTAAATAGCCGTCTTGCTTAGTATTCCCATCACACGGCGGTGGCCAAAAAAATGGCTGGGAAGATAGAGGAGAAGCGGGACATTACACCGCAGAATTAAAACATCCCAAAATTAACAATTCGTCAAGGAGTGGGTCATGTGAGCAACACGTTGAGCCACCTACTGCCACTTCCAAATCAATAGTTCATTTAAAGTGGCATCATGGACAATTGATCCATCACATCTATACTGTATACACTCAATGTCAGCCATTTAGCACTAAAAATGGGATGGGTTCGGAATGAGGGGGGCCACATCACAGCCATTCTTTGAAAAAAAAAAACATTTATAATTCCATCATGTGCACCGCATCATTCCAACAGCTTTTGTTTGCACAAATGACCATTGAATAAACAGTCCGACTGTACTGTACACTCGACCGCATCGATTGCAAACAGGAGACGAGACGAGATGACGAAACGACACCCCCCCCCCCCCAGTCAGTCAACGGAGGTCATTCGCCACGTTATCTTTATTACAGCTTTGCCAATAGCGTCCAATTTACGATCGCCCCCCACCTCCCCACCTCTCACCCCATCCGTAAATGCTTGTTGCGCTCTCACGCTCGCGTGCGCGCCTAATGGTGCCTTTTTTCACGCGCCTTATGCTATTAATAATACAAAAAAAGCCACGCGTCGCGTGTCTAGACGGCGGCGGGGGGACATGCACAACGCGTTATGCATTTCAAAACATGCCAATCCCGCTGGAAGCCTAATCGTACAAATTGACGCGATCATGTGAGTGTGACAATCAACACATGCATTCGATATTCGATAGCACGCTCCAATGAAGGGGGGGGCAGAAAGTCCTTTTCGTAGGCGCACAGGTGGTCACTGAGGAAATGACGCCAAACAATTTAACGGCACGTTTGCAGACGGCTGTCAATCAAATAAAAAAACACGCGTTGACAGATATAGGGCAGTCCTGAAAGATAAAAATTAAAGAGTCATTAAGTAATACACACACATATGGTAAAACGCTATTCGTTTTAAATACTCGTCTGGTCTTCGGTTTCCAAAACTACTCCAGGTGGGTGCTGCCCGTCGCCGGTGTTTTGGAGGTGAAATTATCGTCACGTTCGCCATTTCCAAATTAACTTAACTTTCAGGACCTTTCGTCTCAGGTAAGAAACGTCGTCCATGCTTGTCAACAACTATGTAAGGTTGAACGGGGACACAGGTCGAAAGGTGCACAGGAACGAGCGCAATAAAGTACGCGAAAATGGTTTTAAACGACTCCTCTGATTAATTCTATTCAAATATAAAGTGCTGGTAAAGCGTCGTCGGTTTGTGTCTCGCCTGGTGACTCACCTGAAGTTAGCGAGTCGCGTCCGGAGTGTACGCGGGGAAACAGGGGGGGCCGGCGGGTTTGTGGAGCATAGTCAAGCCCCGCTCGGTGGTTCTCTCGCTGTGGTTCTCTGCGAAATCGCACCAACTCCTTCCCTTGTCTCGCCGGAGCGAATCAACGCCGCGCTGACGTCAGGCTGCAGACGAAGCGGGTGTAAAATGGCGAGAAAGTGAGACACCTAGGGGGCTGTCTCATGTCCACATGTGTGTCAGGCAGTCGGAGGGGAAGGGGGGGGGGGGGGGGGGAGCAAAGCAATGCAACCCCCCCCCCCCCCCCCCCACTAACACACACACCCGCTCCTCATCAACTCATCGGATGCATTCAGACGTCATCTCGCGTGACGTCAGGAACGCTCGCGTGACTTCAGTGAAGATATTTTTATGGGTGATTTTGTTTACATTTTTTTTTGAAAGGGGCGAAAAATAGGTCGCTTGTTTTATGTTGAAAAGTGTGGGTGTTGATATATATATATATTTTTAATAACACCCGGATTACCAGTGATGTGCTAAAAAAAGATTAGATTTGATGAGCCTTTATTATTATTGTTAGCTGCTGTAAAGATGGCGCCATCTTCAAGTAAAAAAACAAAACAAAAAAACAATGTACAGTGATACCTCAGTTTACGAACCCCTTGGCTTACAAACTTTTTGGTTTGCGAACGTTACATTTATGAAAATTTTACCTTGGCATATGAACTTTACCTTGGCATACAAACGTTTTCGTACACGGAGCTGCCTCAATGAGTGATGTGTCGTTCACGAACGAGCCCGTTCTTCTAACAACAAAATGGCAGCCGACTGTTTTTGTCCTCTATTTCCCGCCCCCAGTCTTTGGTTAAAGCCATGTGATTGGTCAAGAACGCAGCAGTGAGGGGGTGATTTAAACATTAAAGAGACAGGCAGACGACAATGAGAGAGTTTCAACTTTGATAGTTCAAAGGCAGAGTGTAAACTGCAAGGTTAAAATATCCCATCAATCAGGCTCCACAAACAACCCGCACAAGCCATCTGTACACTTGATGCAAAAAGTTATCAACCCAGCTAAACAGAACACATTTGATGAGGAACTAGATAAAATTATCACAGAGAAAGCACCCACAAGGGATCATTCCTCAAGATGGTGAAAGAAGGTTACGTTCCTCATTAAGTGTTTAATGCTGAGGAAACCGGCCACTCCATTCCATCAAGCCATCAACGACCATCACAAATGACTTTATTAAACAGTACAGTTTATTTCTTTAATTATAATACCATAACACATTTAGTATACATACAATAAGGTATATTTTGTGTAGTTTTAAGGCTTAGAAAATTTGAAAGTAGAAAATTATGTTTTATGAGGCCCTGGGAACGGATTATTCTCATTTTAATGGTTTCCTATGTGAAATTAATTTTTGGGATACACACTTTTTGCCTTACACACTCTGTCTGGGAATCAATGAAGTTCGTAAGCCAAGGTATCACTGTATATGAATAATAATAATGTATAATAAAATACAATACAATACATATTGATTTATAGCACACTTCAACAACAGCTGAAGCTGTAACAAAGTGCTTAATATGGCCGTCTTTCATAATAATAATCTTAAAACATTTTATTTTCAAGCGCCTTTCAAAGCCACAGTCAAGCATAGAAAAAAACAGATACAATAATAAATAAAATTACAATTATTAATAGAAACAAGAGAGAAGCTACACAGAAAATGCGATTTTAAATAGGTGGGTTTTAAGATGTGATTTGAAGGTGGGAAGAGAATACAGGAAATAAAGCAATCACAAAGATAGCAAAAAGAAAAATGAGGGTATTGAAACGTGGGTACTGAAAATTTTCACTGGAAAATGGAATAAAAACTCTTCATTTTTACCTTTTTTTTTTATCTCCAGAGCAAACGGCAGCATCATGCTATATCAATAGCTGATTGATGGGACGTACCGAGTGACGATCTACAGGCTGCAAACCTACTACCCCCCACTGGGATAGTACCCTCTCACCCACACGCATTCTATCAGCATTGGCCGGTAAAGTGTCGATGTGTCTGTAAGATATCCAGGTGGTTAAAGTCATCATCTTGTCCGCACGTCGTTTCGACTTGAGAGTAAAGGTCCCAGTCAGACCCCGAAGAACTTCTCCGGAATGTAAGTCACGGCGAGACATGGCGAAGCGGTAGAGGAGTCATCAGTAGGTGAATGAAGTGTAAGTGCGTAAAGCGATTTCAGCACTTTTTTTGTGGATTTTGATATAAAGGTTCATTAAATAAAGAATTCTAAATATAAAATATGAAGTTTATTCTATGCTAAGTCTATTCTCTTTGTCTTTCATGTAATATCGTACAATAACTATCTGGCTGGTTGGCTAGCTATTATTGCTCTATTGGCTTGCTAGCTAGCTAGCGTTCTAGCTATATGTCTTACTACATGTCTAAACTTATCCCGTGACTGTAAAGTGACCTTGAGAGTTTTGAAAGGCGCTTATTAATTTTCGCTTATAAATGTATTATTATTATTATTATTATTATTATTATTATTATTAGCTAGCTCACTATTAGCTGTCTAGCTGGCTGGCTGTTTGCGGGCTAGCTGGCTAGCTTTTAGCAATCTGGCTATCTCTTAGCTATTTATTCACTATACAATAGCTTTCTATTTCATTTACTTCCGGGTTGAGTGAGTGAATACATACATACATACATGCATACATACATACATACATACATACATACATACATACATACATACATACATAATATAATACATATGTAAATACATTAGTGTCCTTGAAAGCTTTGAAAGGCGCTTAAAATGTAATGTTTTATTATTATTATTATATTATTATTATTATTATTATTATTATCTCACTTCCCAAAAAACAAAATTTTCTGGCTAGTTCTGGCGAATAGTCTTTGATGGGTCAGGTCTTAATGGGTTAAACATACATTTCATAGAAAATATAGCACTGAAGCAACTTACGAACAAATTCACCTTACGAACGACCGCTCGGAACGTATCTCGTTTGTAAGTTGGGCAGCTTCTGTATTGGTTTATATAGCGCTTTAACTACAGCTGAAGCTGGAACAAAGCGCTAGCATGGGAAAAAAAGGGAAATACTTCCCCCTTGTGGAAAATAGTAAAAATATTGTCAGAGGCCATGACCAGCGCTTTATCAGCACCCAAGCATGAAAAATCAAAACGGTCAACCAGAACTATTGTATTCTATTCGTAATTGAATTTTATTTATTATAGTATCTATGCTTGTCAATGACTGTAAAGTGTCATTGAGAGCTTTGAAAGGCGCTTAAAATAAAATGTATTATTATTATTATTATATATAATAATAATATTATATATTATATAATATATATACTATATATAATATATAATTATATATTATTATATATTATATAACAAATTCAGGAATGGCGCTCTACGTCCGATTTTCAATTCCCGAATAAATTTGTGAATGGCAGTTAAGAAAATCAGAGCGAGGCTGCCATAAACCGTGATAGAAAAGTCCATTTTTTACATAAAGGTATTTTAAAAAAGTATTTATACTCCTTCCAGGACCTCGACAGTCATATCATCAAGGGGCAAGGGTACAAAATTGGAATATATGAGGGTAACCTCTGCACCCCCCCAGTGACACGCCGCTGTTAAAGGTGGTCACATTTCCTGGTTAGAGTTAAGGAAACATCTTGGTCGGGTCATCCTGATTCTAAGATGAAACAGGAAGAGGAAATGAACTGATGTCGTGTGACAAATAGTCGCCCCCCCAGGCATGTCTCAGACGACACAATGGCGTCTCCAAATTATTGAAGAGACGCCATTTGGTCTGATGAACACGTGCCTACTTTGGACACCCACATTTCCCTAAACTTAAAGGACAACCGACACCATTTTTTTTGTTTGCTAACTGACATCAGAAAAACGTTTTATAGCATCTAAAATACCCAAAACACGCAGGCTGATATTTTTAGTCAAATGAAAAACATATACAGTAAAGTCTCGTTATATCGATATCGGATATATCGATAGTCCCGGTTATATCGATACTATTTCTATGCACGCACGGAGAAAATTACATGCAAACAGGGTCGGATATATCGATAGTCCCGGTTATATCGATATTTTTTCGGACTCCCTTGAATATCGATATAACGAGACTTTACTGTATATATATAGGGCCGAAAACTACCAGTAAGACTTTAGTTTGCTGACGAAACTTCTTGGATAAGAAGCAGAAACATCCGACACCTTCAACGAAGTACAGATGACGGCTGAAGAAACCTTTTCATTGATATTAGTATGAGTATGAGTATGAGTATGAGTATGAGTATATTTGTCTTAGCATGAGTATGAGTATTATTAGTATAAGTATGAGTCTGAGTCTGAGTCTTAGTCTGAGTCTGAGTATGAGTATGAGTATGAGTATCAGTATCAGTATTAGTATTACTCTTAGTATTAGTATTAGTATTAGTATGAGTATTAGTATGAGTATGAGTATGAGTATGAGTATGAGTATGAGTATGAGTATGAGTATGAGTATGAGTATATTTGTCTTAGTATGAGTATGAGTATGAGTATGAGTATTATTAGTATAAGTATGAGTCTGAGTCTGAGTCTTAGTCTGAGTATGAGTATCAGTATCAGTATTAGTATTACTCTTAGTATTAGTATTAGTATGAGTATGAGTATGAGTATTAGTATGAGTATGAGTATTAGTATGAGTATCAGTATCAGTATTAGTATTATTAGTATTAGTATGAGTATGAGTATGAGTATGAGTATGATTAGTATTAGTATTAGTATTAGTATGAGTATGAGTATGATTAGTATTAGTATTAGTATTAGTAGTATTATTATTAGTATTAGTATTAGTATTAGTATTAGTATTAGTATTAGTATTAGTATTAGTATTAGTATTAGTATTAGTATTAGTATTAGTAGTAGTAGTAGTAGTATTAGTATTAATAGTAGTATTAACAGTAGTATTAGTAGTAGTAGTATTAGTATTAGTAGTGGTATTAGTAGTAGTAGTAGTAGTAGTAGTAGTATTAATAGTAGTATTAGCAGTAGTATTAGTAGTAGTAGTAGTAGTATAGTAGTAGTAGTAGTAGTAGTAGTAATTGTTGTTGTCGTCATCACCGTTATTATTATTATTATTATTATTAATCTTATTATTACTGATGAAGATTTTTTTTAGGGGGCGGTGTCGACTCAGAAATAACATTCCAAGTGTCACATTTTGAAAGACCAACTTTTAAGTCTGTTTAAGTCCAAATAAAAATGGAGGCAACAGGTTCTCGAGGTCTTTGACAGGCCGGTTTTCAAGTGTGTGTGTGTGTGTGTGTGGGGGGGGGGGGGGTACATTGGTAAAAATCCAATTTCCGTTAGACTGCCTTACAGTAGTGCTTTGGGAATCTTTAGATTCATCCGGGCGCGGATCACAGAGTGCTTCATTACCTTTCAGCTGCGTGCTGTGCAGGTTTATCCGGGGATAAAGAAAAAGGCACTCCCTTAATCTGTTTATAATCCGCCGTTTTACTGAGGAGGGGGGTAAGGGGGGCAAAGGAAGATGAGGGCTAAATTATCGCAAAAAAAAAGAAGGGGGGAAAAAAGGAGAAGAAGGAGATCACTGGGGGTACTTTTGTAGAATAAGGAGTTTGCAAGACAGCAACTGGAGAAAGTTGGATCGGGGGGTGGGGGGTGTCAGATTAGACCCCCAAAGAACATTAAGTGTCAAATTAGGAATTACAGCAGCATGATTGGCTTTTTACATAGACTTGAATGCGATTTTATACCCGCGTAGATGGTTTACACCCGCATTTGACTTAAATATTAACAGCTGATTGAAACCACTTTTAAATATAAAATATAAATAAAAAATAATAAAGAAATAAATATAAAATAAAAAAATCAATTCGCAAAATCGAACAAGCAGTTTAATTTAATTTTTGGGTTACATTTTAATGTTTTCAATAATGGCATTTGTAAATTGACAATATGTGTATAATTGTATGTATATAATGTGTATAATGCACCTTGCTCCTCCCTCCTGCCTGCCTTTACTCGTGGTTTTGTTTGTTACTTTGGACATTTTTGTTCCGATGACTTTGTTTGATATTTTGTTCCTGCTGACTTTATTAAATACAATTTGTTAAATACACCCAGCTACTCGCTCACCCCACCTGCCTGCTTTTACTCATGGTTTTGTTTGCTACTTTGGACCTTTTTGTTCCAATGACTTTGTTGTTTGAGATTTTGTTCCTGCTGACTTTATGACATGCAATTTGTCAACTAAACCCTGCTCAACCCTCCTGGCTGCTTTTACTCATGGTTTAGTTTGCTACTTTGGACATTTTTTGTTCTGATGACCTTGGAGTTTGACATTTTGTTCTTGTCGATTTTATTCATTACATTTTTTCAAATACACCATGCACCTCCCTCCTGCCCGCTCTTACTCATTGTTTTGTTTGCTACTTTGGACATTTTTGTTCTGATGACTATATTGCTTGAGATTCAGTTCCTGACGACTTTATTACATACAATTTGTCAAATACACCCTGCTCCCCCCGCCTCCCTCCTGCCTGCTTTTACTCATGGTTTTGTTTGCTACTTTGGACATTTTTGTTTAATGACTTTGTTGTTTGAGAATTTGCTCCTGCCGATTTTATTACATGCAATTTGTCAACTAAACCCTGCTCATCCCTCCTGGCTGTTTTTACCCATGGTTTAGTTTGCTACTTTGGACATTTTTTCAGATGACTTTGTCGTTTGAGATTTTGTTCCTGCCGACTTTATTCAATACATTTTTTTTGTCGAATAAACTATACTCATCCCTCATCCCTCCTGCTTTCTTTTACTCATGGTTTTGTTTACTACTTTGGACATTTTCATTCTGATGACTTTGTCGTTTGAGATTTTGTTCCTGCCGACTTTATTAAATACATTTTGTCAAATACACCCTGCTCCTCCTTCCATCGAGGAAAGTATTTGCGGTTAACGTCCATGCTTCTGTCTGCTGACCAACCCCCCCCCCCCCCAAACCACCTCGCGCCCTCATTGTGTGCGTCCTGTGTAGGCATGTGTATGGAGGAGGTTTGTGTATGTGTGGGGGTCGGATGAAGTTTGTAGGTGGGGAAGGGGGGGGGTGGCCTGGCCCCCACACAGTGGACCTTTGTGAAACCCAGCCACACTGAATGGACTCTTTTTACACTTGTGTAAACCTCGGGTTTGGGAGGGTACAGGGGGCAGTGAGACCCCGCCTCTTTGACCTATGACCCTAACCTCTGACCTGTGCAGGATTCTGGTCTGGAAATGCTTTTTTTTTTTTTTTTTTTTTTTTGCATGCCATGTGCTTGCAGTCCGAGTCCAAATTCGACGCACAAAACTTTTAAGGTTTAGACCTGGAATTTGGTCATGTGACCTTATTCCACGCTGCATTGTATTCTCTATCAGATCGGTCCAATAAATATCAAATAGTGAGCTGTAGTGTCTTACGAACGGAGACAAGCTTTAATTTGAATCCACCAAATTAGTTCGACAGCTTCCAAAATAAAATTAAAATAAACTTACGCCTGAAAATACTGAAATCCGCCATTTTGTTCAGAAATAGTCATTTTTAAGGAGTGGTCGCAGAGTCACGGGTCAAGGTAGCAATCACCTGGAACTGACCAGCAGGCACTCCCAGTTTGCCAAAACAACGGCGGTATTGATCCGAGCGATTTTTTTTTCAAGGTATGTTTGTCCTGAGAGGTTATACAGCTGCTAGCTTGAAATGAAGAAAGATGAAGGTATTTGGCTCTATTTTTATGTTATTTAAAGACAACAAATATTTATCATATGTGGCCATTGACACTAGACATCCACTATACAGTATACGGTATTTATCGATCCTCCTCATCATATCTGGAAAGCGCGAATTTTTGTACAGGAACTCTCGACGATAAGTAATTTTACATGTCACGATATGGTGTAGCATTATTTACTATTTGCCATTTGACTCAGCATGATTCACATTTGATCTGTGTTTTACTTCTTGCTGCTTTCTACTATCTTTGTGACTGCTTTATTGTCTGTCTATGATAGTTATTTTGTTCTGATGACTTTGTTCCTACCGACTTTATTCAATACAATTTGTCAAATACACCCTGCTCCTCCCTCTTGCCTTCTTTTACTCATGGTTTTGTTTGTTACTTTGGACCTTTTTGTTCTGATGACCTTATTGCTTGAGATTTTGTTCCTGCCGACTTTATTCAATACAATTTGTCAAATACACCCTGCTCCTCCCTCTTGCCTGATTTTACTCATGGTTTTGTTTGCTACTTTGGACCTTTTTGTTCTGATGACTTTATTGCTTGAGATTTTGTTCCGGCCGACTTTATTCAATACAATTTGTCAAATACACCCTGCTCCTCCCTCTTGCCTGATTTTACTCATGGTTTTGTTTGCTACTTTGGACCTTTTTGTTCTGGTGACCTTATTGCTTGAGATTTTGTTCCGGCCGACTTTATTCAATACAATTTGTCAAATACACCCTGCTCCTCCCTCTTGCCTGATTTTACTCATGGTTTTGTTTGTTACTTTGGACCTTTTTGTTCTGATGACCTTATTGCTTGAGATTTTGTTCCGGCCGACTTTATTCAATACAATTTGTCAAATACACCCTGCTCCTCCCTCTTGCCTGATTTTACTCATGGTTTTGTTTTCTACTTTGGACCTTTTTGTTCTGATGACCTTATTGCTTGAGATTTTGTTCCGGCCGATTTTATTCAATACAATTTGTCAAATACACCCTGCTCCTCCCTCTTGCCTTCTTTTACTCATGGTTTTGTTTGTTACTTTGGACCTTTTTGTTCTGATGACCTTATTGCTTGAGATTTTGTTCCGGACGACTTTTTTCAATACAATTTGTCAAATACACCCTGCTCCTCCGTCTTGCCTGATTTTACTCATGGTTTTGTTTGCTACTTTGGACCTTTTTGTTCTGATGACTTTATTGCTTGAGATTTTGTTCCGGCCGACTTTATTCAATACAATTTGTCAAATACACCCTGCTCCTCCCTCTTGCCTTCTTTTACTCATGGTTTTCTTTGCTACTTTGGATCTTTTTATTCTGATCACTTTATTTATTTATTTTATTTTTTTTGGGGGGGGGGTCCACTACCACCACCACATTGCAAATCGTGGGAAAAAAACATGTATAGTCCTGGTCACATCTGATTTTTGTGTGTAAAAAAATAACATTAAATTAAAAATGGAAGGACAGAAGGTTTTTAAAGCCTATCGGATGGAGGTGGGATATGACTGCAAGTGGTGAGAGAGAGAGAGAGATTATGACCATCACCAGAATGCATTTTAACTCTAAATTTTCCCCATAATCAGGCATCAAATGCGTGACAGACTGACACAGACGAGTTAAAAAAAAAAAAAAAAACAAAATGGATGAGGTGATCGTCAAATCTCCTCCATTTAGCTCCAATGCGATCGTATTTGTCTACCTGTGTTCAATTTCCCCCTGGCTTTGATTTGCTCCATCCTTTTATTGAAGCGCCACCTAATAGCTTCTTTCCTTGCTCTGGAGATTGCACGGACACATCGGATGGGGAGGCGAAAAGCCTTCTCTGTCTGATAGAGGCCGTTTAGCGCATCGCGCTGCGTACTGGAATTAATCTGGCATCGTCGGAATGAGTCAGGGAAAGGCCCGCGAGGTGAGTTGCAGAAGGGGGTTGATGGAGCTGGTGAAATGCACCCCCCCCCCCCAAAAAAAAGGGGGAAAAAAAGGGTTCTTTACTGATTTTAAATAGATCAAGTTCGAAAATCACAATGTATATTTTTTATCATAATTTAGCCATTTTCTTGTTTCTATTTCTAATTGTATTTCATTTATTGTATTATATTTAATAATAATAATACATTTCATTTCTAAGCGCCTATTTAAAACTCTCAAGGTCACTTAACAGTCAGTGGATTAAGTTTTTGAGCAGGAGAGCAGCGGCAGCCACACGCGCCAGCTTTCGCTCAACCCGGAAGTAACTCAGATAGATAGCTAGCTAGCTAATAGATAGCTAATAATAATAATAATACATTTCCTTTATTAGGCCATGTCAAAATCTCAAGGTCACTTTATAGTCACAGGATAACTTAGTTGGCTAGCTAGATAGCTAGCTAATAGATAGCTAATAATAATAACAATAACAATATATTTCCTTTAAAAGCACATTTCAAAATCTCAAGGTCACCTTATAGTCACAGGATAACTTAGTTGGCTAGCTAGATAGCTAGCTAATAGATAGCTAATAATAATAACAATAACAATATATTTCCTTTAAAAGCACATTTTCAAAATCTCAAGGTCACCTTATAGTCACAGGATAACTTAGTTGGCTAGCTAGATAGCTAGCTAATAGATAGCTAATAATAATAATAATAACAATAATAAAAATAATGAGTAAACGCAGGCGCGAATGGCTGCCACTGCTCACCCGCACAAAAACAAATCCTGTGACTGTAAAGTGTCCTAGAGAGTTTTGAAAGGCGCTTAGAAATGAAATGTATTATTATTAATAATAATATTTTGAAGTTCAAGTGACAGTGACAAAAACCCTGGCACTGGAGTGGACACAGTTTTGCATGTCATCTGGCAGTGAATGAGTTAATTATGCTTGTTTAGCTTAATGCAAACAAACAATGCTAAATGTTATAGAAAGACGAACTCGAATTTCATTTTACTTTCTGCTGTTGTTTGGCAATGTTTTGGTGATTTCTAAATATGGGTTTGATGCCACTTTGGGTTTCTACTATCTGTGTGACTGCTTTATTTTCTGCATATGATAGTTGTTTTCTTTCAGATGACTTAATTGCTTGAGATTTTGTTCCTGCCGACTTTATTCAATACAATTTGTCGAAATTGACCCTGCTCCTCGCTCCTGCCTGCTTTTACTCGTAGTTTTGTTTGCTACTTTGGACCTTTTTGTTTTTGATGACTTTTTTGCTTGAGCTACTTTGGGTTTTTGATTGCAGATGCAAAAAGGGTAGCGTGCGGTCTCCTTTACAGAAAAAAATCCCCATGTCATTTCTGAAGAGGGAACAAAAAAAGCTGAAATGAAAAGTGAAATACGGGGGATTACTGTACTTATTTTTTTTAAGTAAGTGGGAGCAGCCACTTTATTCACTTAGCTTTAATTGGATTTTTGTGACATTGACAAAAACCCTGGCACCGCAGTGGACACATTTTTGCATATCATCTGGCAGTGAATGAGTTAACTGGAAAGTAACATAAAACCTCTCCTGGTTTGATTCCTTCCTTTTATTTTTAATTTTTTTAATTCTTACCTTGGTCGACGATCAGTCGCCTTCAGCATCTTTTGGACAACGTGTGATCTTTTTGTGATTAAAACGTGGCACACCATCAAGCGTTTTTGTCACCCTCACTTTATTCACTCGGTATGCTTGAAGTGATCCGAAGGAAAAGCCTTCCTGTGGAAAATCAACAAGAATCAAAACAAACAAAAAACAAAGATAAATAGATGACTTTTTGGATGGTGTTTAGTCGTAATTGCAACTGTTTCATGTTGGTTACCTGCTCAGCCGCCCGGCGTTCTCTTGTCTTTTTTTTCACTGCTTAAAGGACAACCGACGCCTTCAAATGACTTCTACTGAGTGTATTTTACAAAGATTCCACGGCATATACCTATATTTTACGTTTTAAGACTCTCGCTGAATATTCCGGAACAGTGAAGTAGCGAGGGATCACTGTATTTGGTTGTATCCAGTTTTTAATCACACTGTATTGATTGAACAGCCATTGTGCCACCTGGGGGCAGTACAGTATAATATACAGTGATACCTCGGTTTACGAACCCCTTGGCTTACGAACTTTTCGGTTTACCAACGTTAAATTTATGAAAATTTTACCTTGGCATACGAACGATTTTCGTACACGGAGCTGTATAGTATAAATATTTCCTGTATAATATATATATGTAGTATAAATATTTTCTGTATAATTTATATGTAGCATAAATATTAGATGTATTATATATGTAGTATAAATATATGTATTATATCTATGTAGTATAAAATTTATATGTATTATATATATGTAGTATACATATTTTATGTATTATATATGTAGTATAAATATTATATGTATTATATATATGTAGCAAAAATATATCTATTATATATATATATGTATCAAAAATATTATATGTATTATATATATGTATATGTACAATAATAATAATAATAATAATGTGTCAATGGAGTAAAAAAAAAAAAGAAAAAAGCTTGATGAAACGCACCCATTTGTCCGCCATTTTACTTTTAAGCACACAAGTCAACCCGCACATAACCCACCCGCCCAAGTACGATCTTCCTCATAGGCCGGTTCGCTTATCTATGTGGAGGATCAGTTTCGGACCACACTGGACCATTGTTTGACTCAGTTTGTAGGGGGTGCGGGGGGGGGGGGGGGGGTGTTCAGTAAAGGACTAATCTGTTGTGTGCAGAGGTGGAGGTTAGTGGCAAATAAGGACAAGAAGGGAAGGAAGAATACAACTGAAATCTGATTACTTTTCACAAAGGTCTAAAAAATGGGACAACAAAGCGTTTATTTGGAACGTTTTTACACTAGAGAGTGAGACAGAGATAGTGTGTGTGTGTGTGTGTGTGTGTGTGTGTGTGTGTGTGTGTGTGTGTGTGTGTGTGTGTGTGTGTGTGTGTGTGTGTGTGTGTGTGTGTGTGTGTGTGTGTGTGTGTGTGTGTGTGTGTGTTTTATCAAAAGACGTCGGACATTTTGATGCTACTCCATCTAATGAGGGGGCGTTACTGTACATTTATTTATTTATATTTGTTTGTCTAGTTATTTATTCATACATATATTTATTTATTGATTTATTTAAAAGGATGATAATTGACGAAACAGCGAGTGAAAATCAATGCATCGAGCCAACTATTAATCCGAGTAAAATTGCATTAGTCTACCATCTTTTGGACAAAGTGGGAATTACGTCGTAAAAAACAACAACAACAAAAAAAAAAACATAATTTATTTATTTGAACAAAGCTCGGCGCAATTTAACGAAACACAAAATTATTGGATGTAGCTTATATTAGGTTAGTTGTTGAAGTATGAAGTTTATTTTTCATATGATTTGGTTTGGGGGTATAAAATGTATTCGATTTGAGAGAAAATAGGAATCTGCTACCCTCTGGTGGACAGTAAGAATAAATACACCACAAATCTCTCCACTACCTACATATACAGTATAGATAATAATAATAATAATAATAATAATAATAATAATAATAATAATAATAACACACGCGCCAGGGTTCACTCAACCCGGAAGTAACATAAAGTCATATATATATATATATATATATATATATATATATATATATATATATATATAGATAGTGTGTATATATAGATAGATTGTGTGTATATGTAGGTAGATAACGTGTATATATAGCTAGTGTGTATATATAGATAGTGTCTACCTACCTATATCTATATCCATCTCCATGGGAAAAAAAATAATATATATATATATATATATATATATATATACTGTATATATAAACAAACTATCTCTCTCTCGATAGATAGATAGATAGATAGATAGATAGATAGATAGATAGATAGATAGATAGATAGATAGATAGATAGATAGATATTCTTCATCATTAAATACGGAATAATACAATGGAAAAATTGATTAATGTATCATAGTTAATGTTCCAAAACAAAGAAAATATCCCGCGTGGATAAACTACTGAAAAAACAGCAGCCTCATTTTCAAAGATGAACCATCAACAAATGTTTATTTTCATCATTATTCTTTTTTTAATTCTTCACTTTCTTTTTTGATTTCTTTCTCAATGACATTTCAGAGCTGTTGTGAAGCGAAAATGAGACACTCGGCAGACAAATGACAAAAAAAGGCTTGGCTATCACCAACGACGAAGAATACAAACACAGTGAAATGACGCCTGGCTGCAATGATAATAACTCGACTTTGTTTTTGTACGCAGGCAATTTGTGGGTCAAAAAAAGGAGATGATTCAAACAACACCCGCCCCCAGAGAGGAAAAAAAAAGGAGTATGAGAGCTGAGCAGAAAGTAGCAAAACATCCTGGTCCTTTTCAGAGTCATTAAGTTGACTTGATGTATTTTTATTTTAGGGTCTGAAATCCTGTCACAGGTTATTTTTGTATTAATTTACATTATTTTGTATAGAGGTGCATCTAAATCGTGAGAATATGGAAGAAAATATTCCATATTCGTAAATTCAATTCAAAAAAATGTCAATTTAAAAAGGGAAGCTTGTATTATGTGGAGCAACATTTTATTTTGTACTATTTTATTTTGTAATATTTAACATTTATTTTGGAGATAGCGAATTTGTGTTTTCCTTCACAATGCGGTATGACTGTAAAGTGTCCTTGAGAGTTTGAAAAGGCGCTTAGAAATTAAATGTATTATTATTATTATTATTATGATTATTATTATTATTATGATTATTATTATTATTATTATTATTACTAATATTATTATTATTTTATTATTAGCTCATTATTATCTTATTATTAGCTAATTATTAGGTTATTATTAGCTATCTATTAGCTATCTGTTGGCTAGCTAGATAGCTTTCTATCTATTTGCATTACTTCCGGGTTGAGTGAACGCAGGCGTGTGTGGCTGCCGCTGCTCTCCCACAAAAAAAAAAAGGATCCTGTGACTATAAAGTGACCTTGAGGGTTTTGAAAGGCGGTTAGAAATGACATGATTATAATAATAATAAGAATATATATAATAAGAAAAGTTATACAGCTAAAGAAAAGTTATACGTACTTAAGCTATACTTACTTATAATAGATAATTATGTCAACAAATATTAGAAAAAAAAGATGGCGAGGAAAACGGGAATGTACGTAACTATGGCGGTATTCAAAGGCACTATGTCATTTCCAGTTTGCTAAGGTTGATGAGTGTGTACCAAACGGCTAACGTATACTGCGATGCAAATTCCGAGTGGGGGGGAGGGGACACAATGGTCTCACACATTCACAGTTGCAGTTTGAGAAGAAGCAACTACAAAAAAAGGCAGTGAGATTGCACTCATTTACAAGGCAAAAATGTGTCAATTGTGAAAAATCGAATAGCTTGTTTAATATTGCGGCTAAGCTAACAACTCCACTTTCCTTTCATCTTCCTTTCAGAAAATAATTTTGTAAGATTATTTTGCAAATGGTCTCAAAATATTATTATTATTATTATTTGTTGGCCAATGGAATAATAAAAACAACAAAAAAATGATCGTAAAAATCCAACGTCGGAAATTGAATGGCGAGTGTCATCGTAAAAGGTTTTGCGTGTGTGTCATGATTTTTTTTAAAGAATCATACGATGTCGAATTTGTCGAAGAAAAAAAAAATATATAATAACATTATCACAATAAGAACCCAACGACAGCAACATGTACAGAAATACAGTAACTTCGCAAAAAACAAAAAAAAAAACAAATAACCCCTCCCCCCATGTGACGCCTCCCCCCCAAAAACATCGGAATGCTAACGTCATGACTAAATCCGAAAAAAAGCTAACGAGGCAATCATGTACACAAATTCATTCACAATAACGGCAAAAAAAAAATGGCGATAAGTCACACGAATGATGTAAATACAGCAAAGCTTTTTTTTCTTCTTTTTTTTTTGCTCTTTTTCGTGAAGGCTGTTGTGAGTGAAAAATAAAGCTACAGTCCAACACAGTTCAATCCTATCAAATCTCGATGGTTTTTGTGTCGGGTGTGACGGAGCATGACAGGGCCACGCGGAAAAGAAAACGTGATTAAAAAAAAAATAGAATAGCCAGAGGCCATAGTCGCAATTTGACAAAATTTTGGTTTTAACGTTAAACAAAAAAAATCAGACGGACCAAAATAAGTAATCAGATTAGCTTTAGGGAGTAGTCCACTGCTCCCTGTCCAACCTTAGAGCAGGGACCAATCAAAGCAGAGGTTTGGCACCGCCACCTCTGGACATTAGGGATATATATAGGGCCAGAGCTTCCAGCACAAATTTAGTTCGCTGACGAAGCTTTTCGGATGAGGACCGAAATGTCCGACAACGGCTGAAGAAACATTTTAAAAAATGGAGAAAAAAATGGTTTTGTCTAATTTTTCATGTAGGTTTTTTTTGTTATATTTTTAATCAGACTGATTTTTTCTTGTCATGTCAAATTGTGATTGACAACTTGCTAATTATTTAAAAAAAATCGACTGTCATAATTTTTAGAATAACAACAGCTGTCATTCATTTTCTTATGCTTTTTTTATTTTTGAATTATGACTTTTTTTGTATTTTTGAGACACTTAACATTAATTTTGTAAAATTGTCACCATTTTCTCACATTCATGTCTAATTATGATTATTTTGTTAGCAAAATTTACAAATTTATCCGGATCAAATTTGGGTATTTTTCTTTCTCGTGACGTAACGAGTATTAAAAAAAAAAAAAAAACTTTTACGTCAAATTATGTCATTTTTTTTGTCATGTAAAAAGTGATTGACAACTTGCTAATTATTAAAAAAATCCACTGTCATAATTGTTATAACATCAATGGCTGTCATTCATTTTCTTATGCTTTTTTATTTTTGAATGATCTATTTTTTTTTGTATTTTTGAGACACTTAAAGGACAACCGACGCCTCCGGACAAGTTGTGTCCATCATTTGTAAAATCACTTCAAATGACTTCTACTGAGCACATTTTACAAAGATTCCACCCCATATAGCTATATTTTACATTTTAAGACTCACGTTGAATATTCAGGAAGTCTTGTTTTTGAGTTGGTGACGATTCCTGACGTGACGTCACGTCAGGAACGCCCCTGACCAAGAAAGCGACACACAATGCATTTTGGGTACTTTTTTCTGGTCTGAAAACTACGTGTTGATGGCGAAATTAGAAGAAAACCACATAAATAGCGCCATGGTTAATCGTTGTGTGTTGCACCAAGACTACTAGTTGATACTAGTTGACACAAATTCCCAGCAGACAAATCAGCCCATTTCCAACGGAGCTTGGGCGCCATCTTGTGCATTTTCTGTGACGCTACAATGGAGTTCTGATGGCTTGAATTGATACGGAAGGACTTTTTTTAATTGATGGCAAACATTTATGCTTTCCCCTTCAGAACTATTTGAATCATATTCATGGATGAGTAACAAGAAAGCATCTTCTCCAAATCTGAAGCCATTGTTTTGATTCGAGAGCAAGGAAAGACGTCCTTGCGTGACGTCACGAACAAGGGGGCGGGACTTTCTGAATCTCGGCATCTCCGAGGTCATTTTGTGGCAGTTTTGGGACATTTTAAGTCATTTTTATTGGTGTTTTTTGACTAAATTTAACTAAAAATATCAGCCTGTGTGTTTTGGGTATTTAGATGCTATAAAACGTTTTTCTGATGTTAGTTATAAAACAAAAACATGGTGTCGGTTGTCCTTTAACGTTAAGTTTGTTAAAATCGTCACCATTTTCTCACAGTGATGTCTAATTATTATTATTATTATTTTGTTAGCAAAATTTACAAATTCTGATCAAATTCGGGTATTTTTCTTTCTCATGACAACTTGAGTGTCACAAAATGATAACTTTTACGTGAAATTACGACTTTTTTCTTGGATCACGATGACTTTTTTTTTCTGTGACGGTATTACAACTTATACAATGATTTTATACCTGTAACATTAAAAACTTTTTCTTTTTTTGTTTTTTTTTGTACTTTTTGACAATTTAGTTTGGCCCCTCCCACTTCAGAACGGCCCTCACACGCGTCATCATTGACCGTTTTTGCTTTTCCGTTGCTCACCATGTAAAAATTGTCGGGATTTCAGTGACTGTGACCCTAACCCCCGCCCCCACTCCCCCAAAACCCCCCTCCCAACCAACCCTGACCCCCCCCTCGACCTCCCTTATTACGCTTTGCTCTCGTTGCCGTTGGTCTTCGGCGCCTCGTTCGGGATCGTCTTCACCTCCACCGCGGTGTTGTTAGCCTCCATCTTGATGTCGTCTTTCGTTTTATTGCTATGAGGAACACAAGTAAAGCTCCTGTTAGCTTTTGTGGGAAATTGACCTCCACCTCCCCCCCCCCCCCAACCCACTGCCCTCAACCCCTTTTTGGAAGTGTGTTTCACACATAATGGGATCACTGCGACACCCGGCGTTGATAATAAAGACATGGGAGACACAATGAATGAAAGAAATAGAGGATTAGTACGTTATAGAGCCTTTATAACCGCATACGCGTGGAGAAAATATGAGAATAATAGCGGATGATGGAAATCTGTTATCTTAGAAGGGAAGGGGGGCGGTATAAGCGAGGATAGTCTGTCGGATATGTCATCTACAATTGAGTACCTTATTTTGAGTCAAAAGTCGGAATTTTGAGTCAAAAGTCTGAAATCCTGAGTCAAAAGTCGGAAATCCTGAGTCCGAAGTCAGATTTCTGGCTTTAAAAGTTGGAATTTTGAGTTACTTCCGGGTTGAGTGATCGCTAGTGCGTGTGGCTGCCGCTGCTCACCCGCAGAAAAAGTCTGAAATCCTGAGTCAAAAGTCGGAAATCCTGAGTCCAATGTCAGAAATCCTGAGTCCAAAGTCAAATTTCTGGCATTAAAAGTTGGAATTTTGAGTTACTTCCGGGTTGAGTGATCGCTGGTGCATGTGTCTGCCGCTGCTCACCCGCAGAAAAAATATCCTGTGACTATAAAGTGTCCTTGAGAGTTTGGAAAGGTGCTTGAAATAAAATGTATTATTATTATAATAATTTTTAATTTAATTGTTGTACAAGTAATGCCTGAAATCGTTATTTAAAAAAAAAAACATCCCGCAACTAGCATAGCTTGATTAGCATTAGCGTGCACCGCTGCGCAGTAGTGTAAATTAGCATTTCAACATAAATTCCCACTCAAATGTGAGAAAATATATGGAAAACTTTTCTATATTTATATATTGTATTTGGAAAACTTTTTTTCATTCATTGAAGGTGCGCCTTATATATGGAAAACGTACATGTACGTACATCTAAAACTGTTTTTCCAACATAAAAACATCCCGCAACTCATGTTCCGTAGCCTAATTAGCATTAGCGTGCACTGCCACGCAGTAACGTAAATTACATGTAAAACAATTAAATTAAAGATTGTATATCTACCATATTTTCCAGTGTATAAGGCGCACCGGAGTATAAGGCGCACCCCCAATAAATGGTGCCTTTTCCAACTTTTTCCATATATAAAGCGCACCGGACTATAAGGCGCACCTTCAATGAATGAAAACAGTTTTCTTCTAAATATAATTTAGAAATATCTAAAAGTTTTCCATATATTTCCTCACATTTGAGTGGGAATGTATGTTGAAATGCTAATTGACGCTACTGTGCACGCTAATGCTAATTACGCTACGCTAGTTGCAGGATGTTGTTGTTTTGTTTTAAGCTGAAACACTTTGACGGACATGTTCCGAAAACCAAAACAAAAATGATGTCATGAAGGGTTTCCAGGTATTCTTAGCAGGTAAACAGAAGACGTGAAGTTGCGATGGGTTCGTCGATGACGTTGGACATGGAGATAGCGAGCGAGGTGGAAAATGATACTTCTGCACTGCTAGCATCCCGATTGCTAATTTAGGCTACTAGAAAAGTTAAATCATGAAATATGTACCCACGCCGTAAGATAATCTTCTACACGAGAGGTTACAACAAACTATTTTTAGTAATTCGTGTCTATTTTGTTTGTAGCAAACATTCTGAAGTGATGCTAAAGCTAGCTTGCAACACTTTGGCTAGCTTTGGATAAAAACATCCTTTTCAAGTTCTCGTTTTTGAGGCAATAGGATACTACCGGTGCAGAAGATACGAATGTAGAAATGCAAACGTTCATACTCATTTTGAGGGTGCGTGGCGGGCTCTGCGCTCAGGGTGTGAGGTGCGTCCTTAATCGGGCCTTCTACTTGACTTTCGGGGACCTCGGACTGCTTCTGCGGCCGCTCGCCGTTAGCCTTTATTAGCTCTGTGACCGGTTCGCCTTTTGGAGCGTCGCTCAAGTCAACCAGACGCCCAACGTTGGGTTGACTTTCTAGCGTATTCGACTGAGAGGCGGGGTGGCTTTCCTGGGGGTTGTCCTTGGCGTGGGGCGGGCTGATTTGCGGCGTGCTAAATCTCTCTGCGTCCGAATTAGTCGCATTGGCGATGGACCTGTGTTTTTTTTGGGGGTGGGGTTTGGGGGGTGTCAATGAGGCGGTTAAAGGTGAGGGATGGCAGCAGCAGCAGAAAAGTGAGGGTGGATTTTAAAGAAAGGAGGGGTAGTGAGGAGGAGGTAGAATTAAGGCTTAGTGTTGTATCTCAATAAGCCAAATGTTAGCAACACAAAACAAGCTTCAAAACAACTGTAAACATGTTTGGTATGGGACCCCTGACTTAAATAGATAACACATTTCTATATATATTTTTTGGGGGAGGGATTGGGGGGGGGGTAGCAGATATTTCAGTGTTTAAAAAAAATATGAAACAATTCTCCTAAATTCTGTTCCCCAACTCATACCAGGAATGCTAACTTTGGACACCAAGGCTAGCTCTAACCTTTAAAACGTCAAAAGTAAATTTGTTTTTTGGATTCTGCTTAACAAACTTCTGTTAAGAACACATTAGAACACACACAAAAAAATCAGGAATTGGGAGAAATGAAGCAAATAATTCATATACAGCGTGTCTGGCAGAGCCAGCTAGTTATCTCTATCCATCTAGCTAACGAGCTCGCTAGCAAAACTAGATGGCTGGCGAAACTAGATTGCTGGCGAAACTAGCTCGCTAGAAAAAAATACGTCGCTAGCAAAACTAGATTTCTAGAAAAAAATAGCTCACTCGCTAAACTAGCTCGCTAGCAAAACTATCTCACGAGCAAAACTAGCTCGCTAGCGAGACTAGCTCATGAGCAAAAACTAGCTCACGAGTCAAACTAGCTCGTTAGCAAAACTAGCTCACTAGCAAAACTAGCTTTCTAGCTAGACTAGCCCACTATCGAAAGTAGCTCGCTTGCTAAACTATCTCGCTAGCAAAAGCAGCTGGCGAGCAAAACTAGCTCGCTAGAAAAACTAGATCGCTAGCTAAATTATCTCGCTAGCAAAACTAGCTTGCCAGAAAAAAATAACCCGCTAGCTAAACTAGGTCACTCGCAAAAACTAGCTTGTGATCAAAACTAGCTTGTTAGCAAAACTAGCTAATTAGCAAAACTAGCTCACTAGCTAAACTAGCTTGCTAGCAAAACTAGCTCGCTAGGAAAAATAGCTCGCTGGCGAAACTAGCTCGTTATAAAAAAACTGGCTCGCCTGCAAAACTAGCTCGCTACAAAAAATAGCTTGCTAGCAAAACTAGCTTATTAGGAAAACTAGCTGGCTGATAAGAAGACAAGCATTCTATTAAGACTCACTCAGGTTCTGTCAGAGGCGTAGTCTCATTGGGTTCCGCGGGTACTACTCCGCCCTGGTTCTGTGTTGGCTCCTCCTCAGTTCTCACTTCAACAATGGGCTCCTTGGACTCGTCCTTTCTGTGAATACAAGAACATGTCCATCTTTTTCAAATCTATTATATCTGAAAGATGTTCTTGGTGTTTCTTTCCAGAATTTTTAGGTCTTACGTGAAGTTCGCCTTGCCCTCCTCAATGTCCTTGTTTTTGGTTCCCGGACCGGTTTTCCCGCAGAAGTTGACGGCAATGCACATGAGAAGGCCGCACTTGTTGAGGAAGTAGCAAGTGACGTCCACGGCTACTAGCAGGGCGAAGAAGACCACGATGAGGATGCCCACGATGGCGCCTGTGCTCAAGCCGGAGCCCGAGGCGCCTGGAAATGTGACAACCATAGGAAGGTCGGACAGGGAGGACAACAAATGGTTAAAAATGCCGCTAAGTATTGATGGCCATTTTAAAAATAATTGCTGTCAACTGAAAATGACATCATAGTTATTCGGCAAAAGTCAACAGAAAGTGACAAAATGGCCGCCGTCGCTCAGATGGTATTAAACAAAATGGAAGCGTACCAAACACATTTATAATCATAATAATAATACATTTGAATTATTAGCGCCTTGCAAAACTCTCAAGGTCACTTTACAGTCACAGGATAATTTTTTCTGTGGGTGAGCAGCGGCAGCCACACGCGCCAGCGTTCACTCAACCCAGAAGTAAATGGATAGAAAGCTAGCTAGCTAGCCAATAGATATAGAAAGGCATACATAAAGGCATATCCAATCCAATCCAATATCTAATAGCTAGCTAGATAGATAGACAGCCAGCTAAATAGCTAAATAGCCAATAGCTAGCTAGCTAGATAGCCGGCCAGGGAGCGAAATAGCAAATAGATAGTTAGCGAGATAGCTAGCTCGCGAGATAGCTAGTGGCCAATGAACTAGATAGCAAATAGATATCAAATAGCTAGCTAGCAAGATAGGTAGCTAGATAGCTGGATAGCTATTTGTAAAAACAATATTTTGGGTGATTGACTTCCCGTTTTAACATTTGACGAAAGAACTGTCGCCATATCCGAGGTCATTTTGAAGTCGTTTTTGGCCACTAACTCATTTTTATTTTTTTGCATTTGACTAAAAATATCAGCCTGTGTGTTTTGGATATTTCAGATGCCATAAAACGTTTTTCTGATGTCAGTTAGCAAACAAAAAAAAAATGGCGGTTGGTTGTCCTTTAAAGGTCATGTATATTGAGAACACCGGGGTTGCGGCGGCTAATGGTTTACATGGCCGCAGGACCCTCGTCGTCTACCGCGCTGTCACGATGAGTGATAGCCCCTCAATTTCATTTTTATTATTATTATTTTTTTTTTGCCGCAAATACATTTTCCGGCAACACACGCTCAATTGATTTCTAATTGGACATCTTCCTCTCCGTCGGGTTCCTATGCCTGGTAAACACACATATAAACGCGCCCCCCATCCTAGCCGCTTCATTTACATTTTAACAGCCGCAATAAATCATGCGATGAATGTACAGAAAAGGGGGGGGGGGGTAGGCGACGACGGCATAATAAAAAAACTGGAATAATAATAATAATACATTTCATTTCTCACCGTTCAACACCTTTCAAAACTCTCAAGGTCACTTTACACTCACGGGATTTTTTTCTGTGAGCAGCGGCAGCCACAAGCGCCAGCGTTCACTCAACCCGGAATAACTCAAATAGATAGAAAGCTAGGTAGCTAGCTATTAGCTAGCGAGCGAGATAGTTAGCTAATAGCTAGCTAGATAGCCAGCTAGCTAGCCAGATAGCTAATATACAGCAAATAGATAGCTAGCCAGCGAGCTAATATATTTATTTTTGTTGTCATTTTTCAGTTAGAACCACGAAAAAAAAAAAACACCCAAATAATCTGCGATGATTGCCAATGCGTTGTTCTGTTCATGTCGTCATGGTTACCTGTTATCGGGTAACACAAACTCGCGTGTTATGTTAACCTTTAAATGTGCCGTGAACTTAATTAGCGCGGGCGTTGATGGCGACTGCATTAATGACCTCATCCCCCTACCCTCCCTCCCACCACCTTTTCCAATATTAAAACCTTCATTTAGCAACTGTAGAAAATTTATTTGACAAACATTATTTGATAAACAGCATTTCATCACATTCCGTTGCATTAAAAAAACATACGGGAAAGACAGAACTAAACAGACCCATCTATGCTGTTCATTGAGTGGTCTTAACATTTCACGGAACACCGGTCAGTCTTCGCAGAGGATAAAGAAAGCATGACCGAGTCATTGTATTGTCTGTTTGTGCTCAATTTGTTGCTAAAAGGGTGAGAACAGCCCAACGTAGCGTCAAGCTAGCACACGGAAAGACTAAACTCTTTTTTTCATCAAGAACTGCCCTGGCTAGCTACCTAGGTAGCTAGCTATTTGCTATCTATTTTCAATCTATTTGCTATATATTAGCTATCGTGCAGGCTGGCTAGCTATCTGGCTGGCAATCTATGAGCAATCTAGTTGGCTATCTATTAGCTTAATAGCTATCTAGCTAGCTATCTAGCTGACTATCTATTTGCTAAATAGCTATATATCTATCTAGCTAGCCATATATTCGCTATGAATTAGCTAGCTTTTAGCTATTTCAGTTACTTCCGGGTTGAGTGAACGCTGGCACGTGTGGCTGCCGCTGCTCTACCCAAAGAAAAACTTATCCTGTGACTGTAAAGTGACCTTGAGAGTTCTGAAAGGCGCTTATAAATTGAATGTATTATTATTATTAAGCTAGCAACATAGTGTATCCTTTAGGTTAGCTAGCTTTAAATGTGAAAAAACGTTTTTCACTACTACACACCTCATTCTCTGCGTTTGATGTTTAGTTTGACGAGTAAACATTAAGAAGAAACAGCGATATAGATTCATTTTTGTCAGAATTGAGCCTGGTGCCATTTTGCGGCGCTAACCTCTGCCGATCATGAAGGTTTATGTAAGTAAATCTGAGATGTAATTTCCCATACATATATATTTTTAAAAAATCCTGACCGATAGCATCATGTTTATGACACATCCCTCCGGAATCTGATAAGCTACCTACTATCGTCTCGCCACCAAGTGAACGCTTCATTCGGAGGGAATGAATAGAAGCAACATTTCCAATTTGGACAAAAGAAAAATAGAAGTACAGTGAGACCTCAACTTACAAACTTTTCGTCTTATAAACGTCAAATTTATGAAAATTAAACCTTATAATAAGCACTATTTTCATAATACACACCCACCACGGCTGGCGGAGTGATCTTCGGCGGAAGCACACGACCGAACAGCACCAGAGGTTAAGTTACCAACAGTCCTTATGGAAGGTGACTCTCCTTCCATAAGCCATCAACAACCATCAAAAAGGTCAATAAAACTTTATTTTACAGCACAGTTTATTTCTTTAATTACAATCCTCATGTAATGTGCCTCTCTTTCCAAACAGCAATTCCCTTATACCTTCGACCTCCAACGCCATTCCATCAAGCCATAAATGACCATCACAAATGTAAATAAAGTGACTTTATGTTACAATTCAGTGTATTTCTTTCATTACAATACAATAGCACATTTATTATACATAGAATAAGGTATGTTGTGTGTAGTTTTAAGGCTTATTTAGTTGAAAAGTATATTTTATGCAAACACGGGAACGGATTATTCCCATTTTAATGGTTTCCTATGGAATTTTTTTTTTGAGATACACACTTTTCACCTTACACACTCTGTCTGGGAACCAATGAAGTTCGTAAGTTGAGGTCTCACTGTGCAGTGTATGAAAAGACAGAATGACCGAATGATAAATGAGTGACTGCGGATAGAAGCGACGACAACGACGGCGGAGGCGGCGGTGGCGGCTGGGAGGACGTCAAGCGACTTTCCAGGTTGACCTGAGCCACGCGACGTCCTCTCACCGAGGGAGAAGACCTGGAGAAAGGACAGACAGTTTTGGACACGGGGGGAGTGGGAGGGAAAACAACTCACATGTAGAAAGACGGAAGGACAAGGACAGAAGACAAAAAGACACAAATGCTAACGCCTAGCTAATTTGGTCGTCCGGGTGAGTTCGCAGCTCGTCTTCATTTATTTCTTTATCGATTTTGATTTCTCACATTAAAAGTCAGTTTCGGACGAAGGCGGGCGGCTTCTGAGATGCCCGCGCTAAATGATTGATGAGCGTCCAGGGGGAAGCAGATGCCCGAGTCTCCGCGTTCATTAGCGGGTGCCATGTTTTAATTAGCGAGACTGAGGAAACAGTCACCGGGCGCATCTGTTTGATTAAAAAGAAAATGTATACGGGCTTCACCGGCGCTCAGTTGTCACACTCACTTTTGTATGGCGTGCCCTCAACAAGCTAATTGGTTGTCGGTGTAACCGGGGGGGGGGGGGGGGGGGGGGGGGGATAAAATTAATACATGAAATATCCAACTGTTAATTAAACTTTCAGGCCAAGTTCCACCCATAGTAGGTGTTTTATTTTGGGAGGGAATTTTCGAAAACAACATATAATAAATACCTAAAGACTCCCATCAAGTTGCGATTATGCTAACTAACATTCTGATAGCTTCATTTTGAACCTATTGTAACTAAAAAGCTGGAGGGTGTAAAGCTTTGTCGCCCCCTATGGCGGAATACTGCATTACAACAATAGAACGATCAGTTTGAAATTGACCACCATTTTACTTTCTATTTTGATTTTTTTGTGATCCAGGTGATGGTAGTTCACAAAAAAATTCAATCATGGCAACGGGAGTCTTGTATTTCAAATTTGTTGTGTTGTTTTCCTAAAACGTTTTAAATACAACTTTGGCACTTATGCACTTAGCCAAACGGTATGCTAGGTTTTAGCCATTTGTCGACAGCTTGACAAATGGCTAAAAAAATCCATATTAATCGGCTCGCGGGGGGTTCGAGAGTGCATGAATGGGTGACTATAACATAATAAATACATAAAGACTCCCAGAATGCTGTGCTAATGCTAACCGACACATTGCTAGCCTCATTTTGAACCTATTGTAACTAAAAAAACGGATTCTCTGTATTCCAGGTGATAGTAGTTGACAAAAATCGAATCAAGTTAACCGCAATCTTGGATTTCAAATGTGTTGTGTTGTTTTCTAAAAACGTTTTAAATACAACTTTGGCACTTATGCACTTAGCCAAACGGTATGCTAGGTTTTAGCCATTTGTCGACAGCTTGACAAATGGCAAAAAAAAACCATATTAATCGGCTCGCGGGGGGTTCTAGAGGGCATGAATGGGTGACTATAGCATAATAAATACATAAAGACTCCCAGAATGCTGTGCTAATGCTAACCGACACATTGCTAGCCTCATTTTGAACCTATTGTAACAAAAAAATGGATTCTCTGTATTCCAGGTGATAGTAGTTGACAAAAATCGAATCAAGTTAACCGCAATCTTGGATTTCAAATGTGTTGTGTTGTTTTCTAAAAACGTTTTAAATACAACTTTGGCACTTATGCACTTAGCCAAACGGTATGCTAGGTTTTAGCCATTTGTCGACAGCTTGGCAAATGGCTAAAAAAATCCATATTAATCGGCTCGCGGGGTGTTCTAGAGTGCATGAATGGGTGACTATAACATAATAAATACATAAAGACTCCCAGAATGCTGTGCTAATGCTAACCGACACATTGCTAGCCTCATTTTGAACCTATTGTAAAAAAAAAATGGATTCTCTGTATTCCAGGTGATAGTAGTTGACAAAAATCGAATCAAGTTAACCGCAATCTTGGATTTCAAATGTGTTGTGTTGTTTTCTAAAAACGTTTAAATACAGCTTTGGCACTTATGCACTTAGCCAAACGGTATGCTAGGTTTTAACAATTTGTCGACACCTTGTTTTAAAAAAAACAACAACAAAAAACGTAATTGACGTCAGTGACTTTAACGGACATCTTCTGCACTCCAGCTCACAAAAACATATATAGATGAAAGAAAAAAAACAGACACTTTATTTCCACCCCGACAACGGTTACATTGAAACACACACAGATATGTAATTACAAAAAAAAAAAACATTTTCAAACCAAAATTATGCTTTTTTTGACAGTAACGCATGTAATTTTCTCACCCCTCTCTCCCTACCCCGCCGCCTTTACAGGATGTTTCTCCTGCTTTCTGGTATAAAGACAAGACGAGTGAAGATAATTTCAGTCCGAAAAGATTCTATACAGTACACACAAAACGTGATCATTTCATCCCCTCGCCTCCCCCAACCCTACCGCCATCTCGTCTATCCTTTCAAGGCATTTACTTGAAAATATTTCCGATGCCAAGTGGCGAGAAAAGTGGATTTGAATTCTATTTAATGTTCCAATTTGGAGTGGAGAGCCTCGCCTGCTTTTAACACATTCATAATGCGGGGGCTTGGGAGGCGGAGCCTCTTTTTGTGAATAGCCAGATTTGAGAGGGGGGGGGGGGGGCGGCGATGCACTTCATGCTCTCTTCATGCACTTAGGCCAAAAGAAGAAGAAAAATAAAAGCCTTTTTTTTCATTTCTTTCTTTTTTTTCCATTGAAACCTAGGTCGAGTATTTGCAGACATACAATCACACGATTCTCAAGTTCACACTAAGGCATTATGAATGTGTAATTCTGAACAAAATGTCACCCGAGATCCGACTTGTGACATAAACTCATCGATGGGGATGGGCACCATGTTATAAAATTATCCACCAATTCATGGACGAATAGCTTTATAAAAAAAAAAAAACTATTTTGGGAAAAGATCTTCTCTTCCGACGTAGGCGGCCATTTTGTGGATCTCATTAACAATCAACTGGATTCCTTGCGATCAATAAATGGATGTTGCCCATCCCTAACTTGTATCTCTTTAAAACCAGGGGTGTCCAAAATGTAACTCAGATTTTTACCATGTGTATATCGTCGCAAATTTCACATGTTTTATATCAAAAAAGGGAGGATTTTAATGTACAGTAATCCCTCGTTTTTCACTGTTAACTCATTCACTGCCATTCCCGAATTTATTCGGGAATTTAAAATATGACGTGGAGCGCCATTCCTGAATTTGTTATGGTTATGGTTTTTCTTGCGAGGGGGGTGCCGATAAAGGACTGGTCAGACCTCTGGCAATTTTTTTCCCTTGCATAAGAGGGCAGCATTTGCCTTTTGTCCATGTTAGCGCTTTGTTCCAGCTTCAGATGTTGTTAAAGCGCGATCAATATGGATGTATTGTATGTTGTACAGCCGCCCTCATTTCAATCTCAGATAACTCCAGACCTTTATAATTTAGGAATTAACTCTTTTTTTCTGATGCAAGAAGAGAGTCTAAAGTTTCTTACGCTGCATAGAATGTTCATGTCGTTTTAAAGCTCAATATTATGTGGTCCTCCAATTTGAGTGAAAATGACAAAAACCCTGGAGGTGAATGTGTTAATTCAGAAATGTATTCCATTTTATATTATTGATATGATATTGCCATTATTATAAAAAGATACATTTTTAAAGAGACAAAATTAGGAGAGCTTTTAAATCAGAGTTAATAAAAATAAAATAAAAATGTTTTGATCAATGTAATTAGATCTAATTAAATGGCACCAGCAAATTATTTAGATTTTTATAACACAAAAATGTATTTATAATTGCCCCTAAAAATCACTTTGGACACCCCCGATATAAAGAATATTTCTGTGTACTGAGATAACAAAAAAAAAATATATAAATAATAATAACAATAATCAGACAACACAAAATTCCCGCCAAAGAAATGTGATGCACATACAGAGCACCCCTTGTGATAACAATCATCAAAACAAAAAACATCTTGGACTTGTCATCTTGTTTGTGGCTGGACAAGGCTCCAAAAAGGCATAGAAAGCGAAATAGTGTGGATGTCTGACCCCCCCCCCACCCCCCCACCCCAAAAAAAAAACAAAAAAAAACAAC
>NC_142749.1:15527635-15542635 GCF_051943395.1 Hippocampus bargibanti
TTCTACTATATAATTTTATAAGCCTTAAAACTACACAAAATATACCTTATTTTATGTATAATAAATGTGCTATGGTATTATAATTAAAGAAATAAACTGTACTGTATAATAGAGTCATTTTATTTACCTTTGTGATGGTAACGTAGCCTCCTTCTTTCACCATCGTGAGGAATGATCCCTTGTAGGTGCTTTCTCTACCATAATTTTACCTTGTTCCTCATCAATTGTGTTCTGTTTAGCTGGGTTGATAGCTTTTTGCATCAAGTGTACAGATGGCTTATGCGGGTTGTTTGTGGAGCCTGATTGCTGGGATATTTTAACCTTGCAGTCTACACTCTGCCTTTCTTATCAAAGTTGAAACTCTCTCACTGTCATCTGCCTGTCTAATGTTTAAACCACCTCCCCTCACTGCTGCGTTCTTGACCAATCATGTGGCTTTAAACGAAGACTGGGGGGGGGCGGGGAATAGAGGACAAAAACAGTCGGATGCCATTTTGTTGTTAGAAGAACGGTCTCGTTCGCGAATGACACATAACTCATTGAGGCAGCTCCGTGTGTATCCCGAAAAAAGTTCGTATGCCAAGGTAAGATTTTTATAACGTTCGTAAACTGAAAAAATTGGAAGACAAAGGGTTCGTAAACCGAGGTATCACTATATTTCCAATACTTCCATTCCTCCATGTTGGATAATGTTATTATTGTATGCAGTTGATTTAATTTGGATTCTGGACCAAAAAAAAAAAAAAACAAAAGACTGGAAATTAAATGGATGAATCTGCCCACTGGTGAGTGCCATTAGCATTCAAGACAAGCAAACGCACTCAGAGCTGCACTCTGTCACAATTGACATTTTATGGGAAAAGCGTAATGAGAGAGAGAGAAACAGCACGTCATGTTTATGAGGGAAAGAAAATAATAAAAAGCCGTAATGCAATTTGCTTAGCAACCCATAACTGAAAAAAAAAAGATATAATAACATTTAGGGACAGTGGTTCTCAAAACCACTTGGTTTGGGATACACACTTTTCACCTTACACACTCTGTCTGAGAACCAGTTAAGTTCGTAAGCCAAGGTATCACTGTATGTTACTAGGAAATATTCTGCAATAAAGGAATTGGCCCGTTTTACTGTTACCTAAACCGCGGAACAATAAGTGGCTAGCGTGGACTAGCTAGCGCCGGCTAGCATAGCGAATAATTAATTTGAGTTACTCCATTTGAGTTTTCAGCAAGTTTAGTTATCAGAGGTGGGAAAGCGTGATCTGAAACGTGTCTTGAAGCGGAACACTTTGCGCCTGAAGCTAGGCCCGCAGCAAATGTAGCGCTTGGAGCTAAATGCTAATCCTCACCGAATGGAGGCAGGCAGACTTGATTGAAAAGGCTTGAAAAATATAGAATACCTTTAGGATTAGACATTTGTCATAGATGATTTTTTTGTTTTGTTTTGATTTGTTTTTGTTTGACTTACTGCTAGCGTCACAAGAGAATTAAATCAGCTGAAGACGAAACAAGAACATGAAACCGTGTTCAAATCTACACTAGCTAACTAGCGAACGAAGCATTTTCACAATGACCTGTTAGCATCATACTGTTTGTTATTTGCTATTATGCTAATTCAAACACACGATTTCCGCGATTACCTGTTAGCATCATACTGTTTGGTATTTGGTGTTATGCTAATTCAAACACACTATTTCCGCGATTACCTGTTAGCATCATACTGTTTGCTATTTGCTGTTATGCTAATTCAAACAAACTACAGTAAAGTCTCGTTATATCGATATTCAAGGGAGTCCGAAAAAATATCGATATAACCGGGACTATCGATATATCCGACCCTTTTTGCATGTAATTTTCCCCGTGCGTGCATAGAAATAGTATCGATATAACCGGGACTATCGATATATCCGATATCGATATAACGAGACTTTACTGTATTTCCGCGATTACCTGTTAGCATCATACTGTTTGGTATTTGGTGTTATGCTAATTGAAACACACTTTACATTCAAATTCAGTTAGCGCTAGCAGTGGAATGGGAACACGGCCACGATCCAATTCATTATCTAAATCACCACCTAAACGCAAGTCAACTTTTTAAACATTTATGACTCTCGTTTTTTTTTTTCGAGAAATCAAATCAGAAATGAGTGGGTCACAAAATGGCCGCCAAGGAAGCTGACTGCTGAATAATGAAACAAAATGAGACTAATTATACATTTACGGCCGCTATGAGAGCGTATGCAGCAGATTGCGCGGATAACGCACAAAATCGCTATTAGCATATTGCGCATGCTAATCAGGATGTTAAAAAAAGCAAAATGAGGGGTGGGGATGGGGGGTCCGGATGGTCCACAGGGATATTGATTGGACGCCGCTGGATTATGACGCCAATGCGTTAAAGATCATCCGACGGGATTATGCAAATGAGCATATTCAGGAAGAGGCGGGCGGTTTCTTTCTATGCTAGTCGACTTCAAAGCAGCATTGAATTAGCGCTGCGGCTAATACTGCTGAAAGTGGAGGGGTAAGGAGGTTTGGGGGTGGGGGGGTTATACCTTTGTTAATATATCGAGGTACAGTGGGTAAAAAAAAGGTGACAAAATGACCAAGTGGAAAGTTTTCGGCAAGAAAGAATGATGACTCATAACAAAATAGGCCTTTCAATTGAAAAGTGACGCGGGGGGAGGGGGGTGTAATTGCCGTCGGGCACAAATGAATCTATTAACTGATAACAGCGGAGCAAAATGACGTGGAAAAGACACACTTTTATTTTTTTACTTCCGGTTACTGGAAGACATTTTGTTAGTCAATAGTGGCGCCCAGCGGCCATTTTGGCCATTACAATATACAAAATCCAGACGAGGAAGCGACCAGATAGTTTTGTTTGTATGTTAGCCATCGAAATAAATGTATTCAATCAATATTTAGTATATATTTATGAAAGATTTATTTCCAAAACGCTGACTCAACACGTAGTTTTTGGTATACACACTTTTCGCCTTACACACTCTGTCTGGGAACCTATTAAATTCGTAAGCCAAGGTGTTACTGTATTTGCTCCACTTGCCCGTGAAGCCCGTGGCTTCTTATGTCGGTATAGAAACTCAAAAGCGGTAGCTCTTAAAAGTCTACACACCCCTATTTTTGACTTTTTTATGTCACATGTACAGCTCAATTGAAAACACCAATGACTTGTTTGGAATCATTTTGGTGAAATTCCTTATTACGATTTAATTTTCATAAAACTGTAAATACACGGAAAAAAAATAATATAATTGAGAATCACTGATTAGGTCTCTTTAAATAAGCCATTTTCAATGCTTTGAATTTCAAACGAAACGGAGTCATCCTTAAACGGTTTATTTATTGATTTGTGTTGCACAGCACAGACAAACGACACACACTTTTACGATATCTACTCAGAACATTTAGAAGAATATCATCAATCAAGCGGCGAGACTCCATTTAAGAGTGCAGGCAAGAAAAAAAACGTCAAAAGGCAAACAGTGCTGCTGAACGGGGTAGTAAACAAAGCAAATGATTCGAACCCGTCTCTTGGTGAAGCAGCGTGTGGCTCAGAGTTCGCGGTGAGAATACAACATTCATTTTTTTATGCCTTTCGGCTCTAACGACTGACTGCCATTATGATTATTATTATTATTATTATTTTTCCTTCCCACTTTCAGTTATCAGGTCATCATTTCTATATGTAGCTAAGCTATAAACTGAGCACTACTAAAGCCATGAAGGAATTAAAAATAAAAACGTCAACACAAGCACGTTGTAACTCGTCTACATCGAAGGTGTCGGAATTATTGCTTTGGCTAATGGCGGATAATCAAAAATTGTCACATTCCGTGAATGGAAATGGAAACAATCGTTCATGTGAGAAACATTCATGATTAAAACGTTTTTCATTGTGTAAACAAAGGCGAATGAGAAGCATTCTAATGCTAGAAAGACACCACTTCAAATACAGACATTCAAAATTCGTCCCATTGCGGGACGAATAAAGGTATTCTGATTCTGATTCTGAAAATATTGGCAATGGTGGTGATGGGAGTTTTACAGCAGTGTCGTGTTATATGTACATGTCACTTATTTTTCCTACCACAAAATGTCGCCAATTATTTTCGTGACGCATAGGGTGACTTCAATTTACCGGAGTCGCTTGGTAGCAAGTTGCCACCAGGGGGCAGCAGATCACTATTATTGTAGTCGGTGTAGTAGTGTGTTTGTGACTACATTACAGATATGTACAGTGAGACCTCAACATACAAACACCTTAACTTACAAACTTTTCGTCTTACAAACGTCAAATTTATGAAAATTAAACCTTATAATAAGCACTATTTTCATAATACACACTCACCACGGCTGGCGGAGTGATCTTCGGCGGAAGCACACGACCGAACAGCACCAACAGTCCTTATGGAAGGTGACTCTCCTTCCATAAGCCATCAACGACCATCAAAAGGGTAAATAAAACTTTATTTTCCATCAGTTTATTTCTTTAATTACAGTCCTCGTGCAATTCCCTTTGACCTTCGACCTCCAACGACATTCCCTCAAGCCATAAATGACCATCACAAATGTAAATAAAGTGACTTTATGATACAATGCAGTGTTTTTCTTTCATTGCAATACAATAGCACATTTATTATACATATAATAAGGTATGTTGTGTGTAGTTTTAAGGCTTATTTAGTTGAAAAGTATATTTTATTTAACCGCAGGAACGGATTATTCCCATTTTAATGGTTTCCTATGGGAATTTTCTTTTAAGATACACACTTTTCGCCTTACACACGCTGTCTGGGAACCAATTAAGTTCTTAAGTTGAGGTCTCACTGTATCTAAAAGACATTAAATGAGCAACACATTCAAGTTAGTAACTCTTGATAATGCATAACAGTGAACTAAAAGTCATTCCAGGTCGTGAAATATCATCAACATCAGAAAACTGACTGAGAAAATACCAAGATGTGCAAAACAAATCTGGGCAACAGTGATTAAAATATAAAACATTCATTTTTTTAAAAAATACCATTAAAGGACAACCGACAGCATTTTTTTGTTTCCTAACTGACATCGGAAAAACGTTTTATAGCATCTAAAATACCCAAAACACACAGTCTTATATTTTTAGTCAAATGCAAAACACCAATAAAAATGAGTTAGTGTCCCAAAACTGCCACAAAATGACCTTGGAGATGTCGAGATTCTGAAAGACCCGCCCCCTCGTTCGTGATGTCACGCAAAGACGTCTTGCCGTACTCCAGAATCAAAACAATGGCTTCAGATTCGGAGAAGATGCTTTCTTGTTACTCATCCACTTATGAATATGATTCAAATAGTTCTGAAGAGGAAAACATAAATGTTTGCAATCGATTAAAGAAGTCATTCGGGATCATTTTGAGGCGTCTGGACTCCAATGTAGTGTCCAGAATATGCACAAGATGGCGCCCGAGCTCCATTGGAAATGGGCTGATTTGTCTACTGGGAATTTGTGTCAACTAGTATCAAATAGTAGTCTCGGTGCAACACACAACGATTCACCATGGCGTTATTTATGTGTTTTCCTTCTAATTTCGCCATCAACACAAAGCATCGTCACTAAAGTTCCTTTAGTGACGTCACGTACGTACTCGTCACCAACTGGAAAACAAGACTTCCTGAATATTCAGCGTGAGTCTTAAAACGTAAAATATAGCTATATGCCGTGGAATCTTTGTAAAATACGCTCAGTAGAAGTCATTTCAAGTGATTTTACAAATTATGGACACAACTTGTCCGGAGGCGTCGGTTGTCCTTTAATAGAGTATTTCTTCATCACGTTGATAACTGAATCAAATAAGGAATAAACCCACCACCAGTGAGTGACCCATCCGTTAATCACCAGAGTATTTTTACAGAGAGGCCTACCGGGACATCCGATGGTGGGGCGTAGTTGCAGTCGGAAGGGGGGGGGATTTAGAGGTTGACCAAATGGAGGTCGGAGGCAGAGAAGCGGGGGCATAAAGCCGCATCGGGGTCCCGCAACTGCCTCTCGACTCGCCGTTGGAATTTGGCGCGGACCCGGTTGAACTCCATGATGTCGCTGGGGTCCTCTTCCATCCAGAAGCGATGGAATTCTTGCATCAGGTAACCTGATAAAACACGCACATGTATGTTAATTGAAAACAAAGGCGGGGAAAATGGCGGTCGGGTATTTGTTGACTGACAGAAAGTCTGCTGGAGGTGAAGCAGGGTGGCCATTTCGGGGACGACGTTGTACAGGTGTGTCTTCAGGGCGCCGCTCACCAGCAGCGAGTAGGCCAGATCGGTGATGTTGATGCCCACGATGGCAAAGGAATAGCTGCAGGGTAGCAGGTCACACGTTTGTGGATGATTTTAAAGGGGGGGGAGGGGCGGCGAGTCTTACCCGATGGCTTTGTCAACGTTGGTGGGTACACGTTCATATGCGTTAGCCTCGCTGTCACATCACAACACATTCGTTAAGTGAGATCATTATGAATGGAATCACTGTATATGTGGAAAAACGTGTTTTTTTTTCCTTGAACCGTATTTCGTCAAATAGTATATTAAATAAAGTGGCTTTTTTTTTTAACTCATTCACTGCCAGGCGATGTACAAAAATGTGTCCACTCCAGTGCCAGGGTTTTTGTCATTTTCACTTATATTGCAGGACCCATAGAATATTGAGTTTGAGGACTACATAAACATTCAATTCAGTGTAAGAAACCTTAGACTATCTTCTTTCATCAGAAAAAAAAGTTAATTCCTAAGTTATATGGGTCTGGAGTTATCTGGTATGAAATGGGGGCAGTTGTACAAAATAGTATACAATACATATTGATTTATATAGCACTTGAAGCTGTAACAAAGCGCGAACATGGACAAAAGGCAAATGCTGCCGCCGCGTGGGAAGGGAAAAACATCGCCAGAGGTCTGACTGGCGCTTTATCGGCAACGGCAGCGAATGAGCTAAAGTCACTGCGGGGTGGACAATATCGGTCTCAAGAAGAAAATAAACCAGATGTGAGTAAATTGTCAATAGAAACCATAGACTACCTTCTTTCATCAGGAAAAAAAAAGTTAATTCCTAAGTTATATGAGTGTGGAGTTATCTGAGCTTGAAATGGGGGCATCTGTACAAAATACAATACATATTGATTTATATAGCACTTTAACAACAGCTGAAGCTGTAACAAAGCGCGAACATGGACAAAAGGCAAATGCTGCCACCGCGTGGGAGGGGGAAAAATAAACATTGCCAGAGGTTTGACCAGTGCTTCATCAGCACCCAAGCATGAAAAAAACCAAAACCCGAACAAATGGCGCTCCACGTCACGCATTTCAATTCCCAAATAAATTCAGGAAAGGCAGTGAATGAGTTAAAAAAATATATATAAATAACAAAATCCAGACACTCCCCTACTTACGAACATTCGAGTTACGAACAACGGTACATATGAACATTTTTTTGTAGTAACATATGTCGTACTCTGTCCAGTTGTACATATCTCTATAAAGTATATATTTTATTAAATGTTTATTTTTCAGTACAAACCAATACAGGTTACTCATACAAGCCTTAAACATACAGTAAAGTCTCGTTATATCGATATTCAAGGGAGTCCGAAAAAATATCGATATAACCGGGACTATCGATATATCCGACCCTGTTTGCATGTAATTTTCTCCGTGCGTGCATAGAAATAGTATCGATATAACCGGGACTATCGATATATCCGATATCGATATAACGAGACTTTACTGTATTTATATAAGCCAGTCCATACAAAATATAACAGAGAATCAACCTATGAACAAATTGAACTTACGGACGAATTCAACTTACAAACAAATTGAACTTACAAACACCCATTTGGAACATATCTGGTTCGTAAGTTGGGGAGCGTTTGTACTCAAAAATCTTTCAAACAGGGTTTAGGCAACTTGGCTGTTTCAAATACACCCGAGTCGTAATAATGGCGCAAAGTATGCGAGCGTGTGAGTGATAAAGCGGGCGAGTGAGGGTGAAAATGGGGAGTACCTGCGACTCCCTTGCGCTCTCCTGAGGCGGACGTGGGAGCGACACAGAGGAGGCGAGCGTGTGTCGAAACAAGACAGAAGAAGCTCACTCAGATGCTGATGGCAAAGCAATACAAAGCAGTGATGCAATCAACACAAGATGGCGGAGGGCATGGAGGGGGAGGGGGAGGGGGTGTCGTGAGCGACCGGGTGAAAAATGGTGAAGAAAGCACGCTGTATGGAAAAAAATATACTGACATGCTTTTTTTTTTTTAATCTAATCTTCATCGTGTGATGGCGTTTGGAGAGGAAATCCTCAGGGAAGCGTTTTAAGTCCCATTTTTTTTCGACAAAAGTTGAATCCCCACAATTTACAGTGTATAAGGCGCACCCCCAATGAATGGTATATTTCCAAACTTTTTCCATATATAAGGCTCACCCCCCCCAATGAATGGTGCATTTTCAAACATTTTCTATATATAAAGCGCACCGGACTACAAGGCGCATCTTCAATGAATGAATTTTTTTTTACAAATATAAGGCACACCACATACTTATGGGCAACGTCATTGTTTAGCATTCTGCCTGAAACTTGCAAATTCTCATGGGTGTAAACGGTAGCAGCACACAACAGTTTAGCTTTTTTTTTTTTCAAACAATATAGCGTATTTTCAGGTGTATAAGGCGCACTGGAGCATAAGGCGCACCCCCCAATTAATGGGGTATATTCAAACTTTTTCTATATATAAGGCACACTGGAATATAAAGCGAACCTTCAATGAAAGAAAAGTTTTCCAAATATAAGACATTTTATCGTGTTGTTATCGTATTTTCTGGTGTATAAGGCGCACCAGAGGATAAGGCGCACCCCCAATAAATGGTGAATTTTCAAACTTATTCCATTTATAAGGCGCATCGGACAATAAGGCGCACCTTCAATGAATGAAAAAGGTTTTCCAAATATAAGGCATACCACATTATAAGGCGCTACAAGGCTCAGATTACGCAATACTTCTTCGACAGGGGGGGGAAATTGAGTTGTCGGCTGCTAAAAGTCGTTGCGAGACCTGTTCTGGCTCAATATGACTTCACATATAAGGCGCACCTGTGTATAAGGCGCACCTGGGTCATTTTTGCAAAGAAAATCAAGGCTTTTTGGGTGCGCCAGAAAATACAGTAATTGAGAAAGGAGTTCCTCTGGGAAGTGTTTTAAATCCCGTCATTTTTTTCAAAGAAACCTGAACGTGTCACATATTTTTGTCCATATTTCAAAATGACGCACAAATGAAGGTCGCTTGTGTTAGTTAAACTAAAAAAAAATGGTGCTTGAGAGTCAACGTAAAGTCTTCAAATCATACTTGTGCTTGGGCAGCAGGGAATCATGAAGCATCTGCAGAGCTGCGGCTTTGTCGTGTTCGGCAAAGTACCTGTAGATAACAGTGAAATTAGCTTAGCATCCCGTCGATAACAACCGAAGCGAGCAAAGATGTTGATCTTACAGCAGATTGTAGAGACCCAGCAGGCCCATCCCTCGGAAATCCGTTTTAGGATCGCTGCCTTGGAATCCAATCTCACACCACTGCTTGGAAATACGTCCGGTCAACGGGGTGTCTGGACGTAGCTCCTTCCATAACTGCGGTAAAAATCAACAGGAGTGAAAGGTCAAAAGATTCACAACAATGGACGAAATACAACTTCAACGGACAGTTAAGATGGCGGGGGAAAAAAAATAAGATTACTGGGGGACTTGCACACACGCAAGAATCAAGACAAGGGCATTGAACAATCCTATTGGACCCTTCGCACCCTGCTCACCACCTTTTCCAGTGACTAAGGCAGGCGCTACCGATCCATGTGCACCAAATCCATCAGATATTTCAACTTCCCAAAGCTAACTATATAGTGCATCTGTGCAATTCTATGATTATCCTCCATACTTATTTGTCATGTCTTTTTTACGATGATACTAGTGCAAGCGTGTTCTACCGGAGACAAATTCCTTGTGTGTTCAACACACTTGGCCAATAAAGATCATTCTAATTGTCATTTTTGATTCTGATCAGCACCTTCATCAGCATGTCCTCGTGTTGCGCGTTGTCACAGTCGTAAGGTTCCCGTCGGAGCTTCTCCACTTCGGCCACTAAGTTCCTGTAGCCTACAATTTGGAACAAGCTGGCCTGTAGGGAAATGCCCAACCTCAATGGGGGAGGGGGGGAAGGTCAAGGGTCATTTTCGCTTAAAGGCAGGGAAATTGTCAGAGATGTGTAGTGTGGTCTTACTGAGGATTAGTATCGGGGTTGATCTTCTTAAGAGCCATGATGTCGTCAATGGTTTTCTCGACTTGGTCCGGATGAGCGCTAAGGGCAGACTGCAGCAGCTGCAAGGATAAAATACAGTAGGCTGGCCATTTTTAACTCATTCAGTGCCACGCGATGTGCAAAAAAAATGTGTCCACTCCAGTGTCAGGGTTTTTGTCATTTTCACTCAAATTGCAGGACCCATAGAATTTAGAGTTTTAGGGCTACATAAACATTCAATTCAACGTAAAGAAACCTTAGAATCTATTCTTTCATCAGAAAAAAAGTTAATTCCTAATTTATATGGGTCTGGAGTTATCTGAGCTTGAAAGGTCGTCTGTAATTTTTTTTTTAAAAAACGAGTTAATTCCTAAATGATATGGGTCTGGAGTTATATGAGCTTGAAAAGGGGGTGGATGTCCAAAATACAATGCAATAGCATCAGAAAAAAAGAGTTAATTCCCAAATTATATGGGTCTGGAGTTATCTGAGCTTGTAATGGGGGCGTCTGTACAAATTACAAAATAAAACAGTTAATTCCTAAATTATATGATCCTGGAGTTATATGAGCTTGAAATGAGGGTGAATGTCCAAAATACAATGCAATAGCATCAGAAAAAAAGAGTTAATTCCCAAGTTATATGAGTTTGGAGTTATCTGAGCTTGTAATGGGGGCGTCTGTACAAAATACAAAAAAAAAAGAGTTAATTCCTAAATTATATGATTCTGGAGTTATATGAGCTTGAAATGAGGGTGGATGTCCAAAATACAATGCACAGCATCAGAAAAAAAGAGTTAATTCCCAAATTATATGGGTCTGGAGTTATCTGAGCTTGTAATGGGGGCGTCTGTACAAATTACAAAATAAAAGAGTTAATTCCTAAATTATATGATCCTGGAGTTATATGAGCTTGAAATGAGGGTGAATGTCCAAAATACAATGCAATAGCATCAGAAAAAAAGAGTTAATTCCCAAGTTATATGAGTCTGGAGTTATCTGAGCTTGTAATGGGGGCGTCTGTACAAAATACAAAAAAAAAAAGAGTTAATTCCTAAATTATATGATCCTGGAGTTATATGAGCTTGAAATGAGGGTGGGTGTCCAAAATACAATTCTATAGATACATATTGGTTTATATAACGCTTTAACATGTGAAGCTGTATCATGGAAAAAATGGAAACGCTGCCACCTTGTGGAAGGGAAAAAACATTGCCAGAGGTCTAACAAGCGCTTTATCAGCACCCCCCGCAAAAAAATAAATAAAATCGGGAATGGCGCTCTACGTCATATTTTCAATTCCCGAATACATTTGTGAATGGCAGTGAACGAGTTAAAAAGGCTCATCGAATCATGTGTACTAATTGTGAAACACTTACTTCATTTTTGGAGTACTTCAAAGACGACTCTGCAAGAAAAATATTTGCAAGTTTAGAAATCACTCAACAATGAGATAATGATGGATATATATATATATATATATATTTTGTAGAACTTGTACAGATCAACATTTTTTTAAGTCTCTTTACCGATCTTCAGCGTCCTACGGGCGCCATGTTTGTTGTTGTAGCAAATCCGCTGAAGCTCGCAGCGTCCCGTAAACTTGCGTGCCACCAATTTGAGGCCTCGCCACAGACATTTGCAGTAGAGGAACACAAAGAACTGGCTCAACATCCTGCAAAGGGGGGAAGGGAGGGAAGAGGCTCAGGTATGTAGTAGCTCTTTCTCTTGTTTCGATTTATAACTATTTTATTGATTGTATTCTATTTGTGATTGTATTTGATTGATTATAGTACCTATGCTTGTCTGTGACTGTAAAATGTCATTGAGAGCTTTGAAAGGTGCTTAAAATGAAATGTATGATAATGATGATTGTTATTATTATTACTATTATTATTATTATTATTATTATTATTATATTATAGTTTTTTCATCGTAAATGATGGACATTGTACTGCAGAAATCATATTTTGGGGGGGGGAAATCAACCCCTCAGTATTGAAGTACTGAATAAATTACACTGCATTTCTTGAGTACCAGCAAGACATAGTTCAATGTGGCGTTCCTCAGGGAAGCGTTTTCAATCCTCTCATTTTTAGTGAGTGATCTAAGGATGAAACGACAACTTCAGGTCCCCAAAATTTTTTTCCAGGGGGCTTAAAATTTGAGTTACTTCGGGGTTGAGTGAACGCTGGCGCGTGTGGCTGCCGCTGCTCATCCACAGAAAAAAAAAAAATATCCCTTGACTGACCTTGAGAGTTTTGAAAGGCACGTATAAATACAATGTATTATTATTATTATTATTATTATTATTATTATTATTATTATTATTATAAAATCTCAGGTATTGTTTGGGTTTTTTTTCTCGTATATTTTGTCTCCAACTCCCCAACATTTAACTTTAATTCACAAATCAATTCGGGAATTGAAAATATGATGAAGAGCTCCATTCCTGAATTTGTTCAGCTTTTGTGTTTTCATGCTTGGGTGCCGATAAAGCGCTGGTTAGACCTCCGGCGACATTTGCTTTTTTTTCCACGAGGGGGCAGCATTTGGCTTTTGTCCATGTTAGCACTGTTGTTGTTAAAGTGCTATATGAATTCATATGTATGTATTGCATTTTTTTCATGCTTGGGTGCTGATAAATCGCTGGCCATAGCCTCTGGTAATGTTTTTTTCCATGTTAGCGCTTTGTTCCATATGTATGTATAGCATTGTATTTTGTACCCATCACCCTCATTTTAAGCTCATATAACTCCATACCCATGTAATTTAGGAATTAACCCTTTTTTTGAATTTTGTACAGACGGCCCCCTTTCAAGCTAAGATAACTCCAGACCCACATAACTAAGGAATTAACTCTTTTTTTCTGATTCTGTTGTATTGTATTTTGGACACCCTCCCCCATTTCAATCTCAGATAACTCCAGACCCATAAAATTTAGGAATTAGCTCTTTTTTTTCTGATGAAAGAAAAGAGTAAGTTTTCTAACACCGTATTGAATGTTTATGTCGTCATAAAACTCCAAATTCTGTGGGTCCTGGAATTCAAGTGACAATGACACGAGAAAGTGTGGATCGTAAAGGAGCATATGAAACCAGGTCTTCATAAAATGCTATTTTTGCCAGTGACAGAAAAATGTGCCTCGTGGGGGAAACGCTTGCTGACCCATTAAGGCACGATGTGGGATGTTAGCGGCTTGACTTTTAGCAAAAATGACAAGGTGGAAAATCCACTCAGGACGAATTTTCAGCGCGACCATTAACATCGCCATGGTACATGCCGTAAGAGCAGCAATGGGGCTATAAATAGAATATAGTACCATGTGTTTGTTTATATACTGCAAATGCACTTACCTCAGGAAGTGCTTCATGATGCCTGGTGTCTTCTTCGCTGGACCTTCTGCTGGGGGAGGACCTGCAATGAGGAATTGACAGGGTTATGTATTAAACACTATGACCAACAAAACTTTATGATTGTGTATGATGAACATTCGGGTTCAATTTATTGAAATTTGATTATCTAAATAAATCCCACCCAGGGAAGGGAATCAAAAACCATCATTGTACAAATCTAGTTAGCTATCTAGCTAGCTGTCTATTTGTTATTTAACTAAATAGCTGGCTATCTAGCTAGCTATCTATTAGCTGGTTATGTAGCTATATATTAGCTGGCTATCTTTTATCTAGCTACCTATTTACTGTCTATTAGCTATTTAACTAGCTAGCTGGCTATCCATCTAGCTATCAAAGTACAGGTGGTCGTAAATCGGATGTTACTTGTATTAGCTAGCTAGTTAGCTTTCTATCTATTAGAGTTATTCCGGGTTGAGAACTCTGGCACGTGTGGCTGCCGTTGCTCACCCATAGAAAAACTCCTACTGTGACAGCAAGACTTGAGAGTTTTGAAATGTATTATTATCATAAATAAAATATATTTTTTCCTACACATTCAAATGTTGTATTCAATGTATTGTATGGAAAGAAAAAAATAAATTGGTTGAATAAATGAGATATTTCCATTTTTGAGAATTTTAAATTATATTCTTTTAGGGGGAAATAGGATTTGAAAATACATTTTATTTTGAAATCCTCCAAAATTCACTTTTTTCTGTCAAAGGATTTTACTTTGAAACTATGTATTACATATATGTATACGAATCTTAAATAATCTAAATTTCCCAATAAAAAAAAACGACAGTTTTCCCTTTTCAGTCTGGGTCCCGTACTCGTCCATACAAATGGTTCGGATCCGGGCCGCGAGCCCCAGGTTGTCACCCACCGCTCCAGGCCTGCATCGGAGGAACTGTCCACGGTGCGAAGCCATGAACGCGCAAACCATCTCACGGGACACCTTTCTAACCAAAATCCACCCTTGTACGCCGCCACCGTGTCAAAAAACGTGACTCAATCGAAACGGGGTTGAAAAAAAAATCAAAGACAATCATTTGCTGTCAGTAATAATCTACTGGATGATTCGAAAAAGCAACGCGCCTCATTTGCATAATCCGCAAACGCGGGTGTAGCAGCGCCCTCCGCCTTACAAGGTCGCCACGTCACAAAACGCGTCTTCAAAAGCACATTTTACCGTTTTTTAATCTTTCAAGGGCAGTAAAAGCAGGCGACGTAAGCGTCGTGTCTCCCCTCCGTCTCCGTCAATCGGTTC